>NC_057810.1:104804100-105076790 GCF_018294505.1 Triticum aestivum
TCTACAGCATTCACTTATGGCTATTTCTTCATGTTGTTTTTTTGCTAAGTGAATGTGATCGGACCCTTCCCCCTCTATGCTATACTCAACCCAATCTATTCACAAATTCTTCATGTGCGTTCTATCTGAAACTCGTTCAAAGTCTTCACTGTGTCCTTGTCAGCTGAAGAAATTGCGAATGAAACTATAAAACAAATCTTATCCAGATTTTCGGTTTTACCGCTCAAACCGTTCCGCATCCCACGATGCATTATTTTATTCACCCATGATCTTACACGATCTCATCTGCACAATACGTGGATGACACATGTCGCGTGAAGGAGAAAGGGCAGGGGCATGTTCGACCCAAAATCTTCGGGCGAACAGTTTTTCACTGTGGCTATAAATACCTGAGGGAGTCCTGGACTAGGGGGTGTCCGGACAACCGGACTATCATCGTCCGCCGGACTCCAAGACTACGAAGATACAAGATTGAAGACTCCGTCCCGTGTCCGGATGGGACTTTCCTTGGCGTGGAAGGCAAGCTTGGCGATGCGGATATGTAGATCTCCTACCATTGTAACCGACTCTGTGTAACCCTAGCCTTCTCCGGTGTCTATATAAACTGGAGGGCTTTAGTCCGTAGGACACAACATACATTACAACAATCATACCATAGGCTAGCTTTAGGGTTTAGCCTCCTTGATCTCATGGTAGATCCACTCTTGTACTACCCATATCATCAATATTAATCAAGCAGGACGTAGGGTTTTACCTCCATCAAGAGGGCCCGAACCTGGGTAAAACATCGTGTCCCTTGTCTCCTGTTACCATCCGCCTAGACGCACAGTTCGGGACCCCCTACCCGAGATCCGCCGGTTTTGACACCGACATTGGTGCTTTCATTGAGAGTTCCTCTGTGTCGTCACCGATAGGAAGGATGCCTCCACCCGTCTTCAAAGACGGTGTTTTCGCCAAAGGGGCCTTGGCCGCCGGCCAAACTATCCGGCTAGGTGGTTTTCTTATGACCGCCTGTCCGGCCACTGCTTTGACAATGACTTCTCAGGTCGTCAAAAGCAATCTCCACGTCAGCTCGGAATTCGCCAAGCGGCTGGATCCGATAGAGCTCTCGTCTGTCAACGAACTCTTGGATCGCATCGCCGCCCTGGGAGTCGCTACGGACTACAATCAGATTGGGCCTAAAACCGATCTGAGGGAGATTAACTCTCCCTAGGTCACCCACCACGTCGCAGTGGTAGAGGAACAATGTGGCGACTGTTCTCCTATATTAAAAACTAGACATGTCCGGGCTCCCGAACCCTCCACGTCGGATTCCCGCGGAGGAACGGAATTCAATCAAGCACTGAACTTAAAGTCAGGCATCGGGCCGGACTCGTTGGACAACGTCCAGCAATCCAAGCTTCCAAAATTGGAAACTTCACGGCCTTTAAGCCCCGAGATGGGTAGGGATCCGGAATTTATTCCACCCACCCGCCCAGACATATGCGATCTATCCCTAATACGGCAAGAGCCCGCTGAAACAGTACATCACTACTGGGCCCGATTCCTCCTGGTCATGGACAGGATAAAGGACTGCCGAGAGGAAAACGCAATTTCAATCTTTTGCAATAATTGCACGGACAAGGGAATATTGAACGCCATCGGCCGTCGTAAAATCAGACGCTTCACCGATCTGGCGTCCATAGTATGAAAATTCTGTGCGATGGAGAGTTTTCGGAAAACCGAAAATTAGTTTTGGGACAATCCGGCCCCGAATACAACCCTAGTCCGCAACAAAAGGGTGCATCATACTCAGGCCCCAGATACAAAAACCAAAAAGCAAAAACCCCATAAAGGGCACGGAACCGTACTGGAGGGATGGCTCAGCGGACCTTGTAAGCTTCATAGTACAGAGGGCACCGTCCCAACACATAGCCTTCGAGCATGTTGGATATTACGGCAGGTGGCCAAAAGTGGCGAGGAGCTTCTAGCCCCGGAAAACCACTCCAACAATACCGGTACGGTATCAACAGTCTTTGAGACCTTCGCATCAAATAATATGCGAAAACGAACAATCCGCGGCCTCGCCGAAGTCTACCAAGTAGCAACAGCAAATCCATGGAGCGACACAGCCATCACCTTCAACGCCAGCGACGAACCTAAATTCTAAACAGCCCGAGCACCAGCCGCACTGGTGCTTAGTCCCATAGTGGACGGCTTTCGACTTACAAAGGTCCTCATGGATGGCGGCAGCGGACTAAACCTCATCTACGAGAAAACTCTTCAAAAAATGGAAATAGACTGGAGCCGTATTGAGCGAAGCAGCACAACCTTCAGAGGAATAATCCCTAGCCGGGAAGCGCGCTGCACCGGAAAAATCACACTCGATGTGGTGTTCGGCTCGCCGGACAATTACAGATCCGAAGAAGTCACATTCCAAGTGGCCCCGTTCAACAGCGGATATCACGCTATATTAGGACGAGAGGCATTCACAATTTTTCAAGCCGTACCCCATTACGGGTACATGAAGCTCAAAATGCCTGGGCCCGGCGGAATAATCACTCTCGCTAGTGATCCGGACATAGCACTCCGCGCTAAAAACAAGACAGCCGCGCTAGCCCTGGAGGCACTATCCGAAGCCCTAGCGGCAGAAGAACTCACCGCACTACGCTCTATGGTGAACAGGGACGATGTGATACTCGATAAAAGATCCAAGTCCAACTCCTTCAAACCAGCAGATGAAATAGTAAAATTCCAGGTCCATCCAACGGACCCAACAAAGACGGCCTCCATTAGGGCACAATTGAACCCCGAAGTAGATGCTGCACTGCGCGAATTCCTTCGGGAAAATTGGGACATTTTCGCCTGGCATCCTTCGGATATGCCCGAAATCCCATGCAGGTTGGCAGAACACAGCCTAAACATCCTAAATGGATTCAAGCCAGTCAAATAGGCTCTTCGACGATTTTCCGAACCCAAAAGACAGGCAATGGGAGAAGAGCTAGCCAAACTATTGGAAGCCGGATTCATCAGAGATATCAAACATCTGGATTGGCTAGCAAATCTGGTAATGGTACCAAAGAAGGACAAATCCTGGTGCCTATGCGTCGATTTTAAAGACCTCAATAAGGCTTGCCCAAAGGATCCCTTCCCCCTCCCCCGCATCGACCAAATTATTGATGCTACCGCAGGGCACGATTCGTTGTGCTTCCTCGACGCATACTCTGGCTATCATCAAATCAAGATGGCGGAAGCAGATCAAGCCGCAACGGCATTCATCACTCCATACGGACCATTCTGCTTCAACACGATGCCCTTCGGACTTAAAAACACCGGCGCAACATATCAGCGCATGATTCAAACATGTCTGGCTACCCAGATCGGGAAAACAGTCGAGGCATACGTAGATGACATAGTCGTCAAAACCAAACACGTCGAAACCCTAGTAGACGACTTGAGGCTCACATTCGACAACCTCAGAGCATATGACATGAAGCTGAATCCGGAAAAATGAGTTTTTGGCGTACCAGCCGGAAAGCTGATGGGCTTCATTGTATCCGGTAGAGGAATTGAAGCAAACCCAGCCAAGATCCGAGCTCTGTCACAGTTGGATATTCCAAAAGACCTCAAGCAGATACAAAAATTGACCGGATGCGTGGCAGCTCTAAGCCGTTTTATCTCCCGCTTGGGAGAAAAGGCACTGCCCCTTTATCGCCTCCTTACGCGCACCAAACACTTCGAGTGGACGGATGCTGCCACTGCCGGACTCGAAGAAATAAAGGCCATATTGGCAACAAATCCGGTCCTAGACGCGCCAAACCTAGGCGAACCCATGTTGTTATACATCGCAGCAACACATCAAGTTGTAAGCGCGGTACTCGTCGTTGAACGAGAGACAGAAGGGCATAAATTCCCTCTTCAAAAACCAGTGTACTACGTCTCCACTGTGTTAACCCCCTGCAAGTCCCGTTACCCGCACTATCAAAAGATAGCCTACGCGGTGTTCATGGCATCCCGGAAGCTCCGACACTACTTTCAAGAGTGTTCGATAACAGTGGCCTCTGATGTACCACTCAATGACATTATAAACAACCGCGACACAACGGGCAAGATTGCAAAATGGGCCATTGAGCTCCTACCATTCGACATAACCTACAAGCCTTGGCGAGCTATAAAGTCACAAGTTTTGGCTGACTTTGTCGCTGAATGGACCGAAGCCGAACTCCCTAAAGAGTACGGCGCATACTCCAATTGGACTATGCACTTCGACGGCTCCAAAATGTTGGCCGGACTGGGGGCTGGCGTCGTCCTGACGTCCCCAACCGGGGACACAGTCCAATACGTACTTCAAATAATATACACGGACTCCAACAACGCAGCCGAATACGAGGCCCTCCTACATGGTCTCCGGATGGCAATCTCCATGGGCATTCAGAGCCTAGAGGTGCGCGGGGATTCAAACCTTGCAATATCCCAAATAAACGGAGACTTTGACGCCAAGGATCCAAAAATGGCAGCATATCGCAACGCTGTCCTAAAAATATCAGCGTGCTTTGAAGGACTTGAATTCCATCACGTAGCCCGAGATAATAACCAAGCAGCTGATGTACTGGCACGCATCGGTGCAAAACGTGACGCTGTCCCTCCAAATATCTTCCTGGAACGGCTCTTCAAGCCGTCCGTACTATGGGAAGGGGAGACCGGAAATGACAAACCGGAAACAACCGCGCCAACCGGCGATTCAGCCGATGACATAACACCTTCAGCCCACGACATAATGGCAGTAATCGCCCCATGGACAGAACCATTCCTAGCCTACTTGCTTAGGCAGGAACTCCCCGAAGACCAAAATGAGGCCCGCTGCATAGTCCGGCGATCGAAAGCCTACAAGGTCCACGAGGGAGAACTTTATAAGAAAAGTACAACCGGAGTCCTTCAAAGGTGTATCTTCGAAGAGGAAGGGCGAAACCTCCTGGCTGAAATTCATGCCGGACTAGGCGGACACCACGCAGTAGCCCGGGCCCTTGTAGGAAAGGCATTCCGTACAGGATTTTATTGGCCGACGGCCCGTGCGGATGCCCAGGACTTAGTCCAGAGATGCGTCGGTTGTCAGCTCTTTGCTAATCAGAGCCATATGCCACCCACCGCCCTCAAAACTATACCCATTACCTGACCGTTCGTGGTCTAGGGGCTTGATATGGTTGGACCCCTTAAAGGGGGAACCCACAAGCAAAGGTACCTATTGGTCATGGTGGATAAATTCAGCAAATGGATAGAGGCCAAACCGGTCAAAACGGCAGAGTCCGGACCAGTGATAGACTTTATATCCGGGGTCGTACACCATTACGGTGTCCCCCACAGCATCATCACCGACAATGGCACGAACTTCACGGCCGACGAGGTTAAGTCATGGTGCAAAAATATGGGCATTAAGCTCGACTACGCTTCAGTCTATCACCCTCAAACCAATGGTCAAGTGGAACGAGTAAATGGTGTAATAATGAGCGGCATTAAACCCAGACTAGTGCGGTCACTTACAAAATCCGACACGCACTGGGTAGAGGAGCTCGACTCCGTACTCTGGGGGCTGCGGACAACGCCTAACCGTACTACCGGATTCACACCATTTTTTATGGTATACGACGCAGAGGCGGTCTTGCCCTGCGACATCATTCATGACTCACCTCGAGTGCGCATGTACGAAGAACGTGAAGCCGAGCTGGATCGGCAGGATAGCTTGGACGCATTGGAGGAGGAACGCGACATCGCCAAGGCTCGTTCCGCATTTTATTAGCAGCAGGCTCGAAGATATCAAAGCAGAGAAGTACGGGCCAAGACTTATAACGTTGGCGAACTAGTTCTATGCCTGCCGGACAAGAAAAAGGACAAGCTCAAGCCCAAATGGGAGGGCCCCTTCATCATCGACCAAGTCCTGACCGGCGGGGCATACCGTCTGCAAAATGCATCGGACAACCGACTCGAGCCGAATCCATGGAACGCAGCCCGCCTCCGAAGATTCTACGCCTAGCGCCGGACTAAGAGTTCGTCCCCTTCCCCCGTCCAAATCTTTTACACTCTAGCTGCACTCCGTTTCTCTTTCTTCTCTTAACCTTTCTTCATAAAAAGCCCTTAAGGGCCCACTTGCGCATTGTTCGCACACACTTGATGTGCCATCCGCACTCATTATACCTGGGGGCTTCTTTTCAAGAAGCTCAATTGCAAGGTCTTCATGCCTAGCACATGTGTCAAGCTTCCACATGTACCTTTTACTCACCATTATATGCATCGATATGACTTAAGTTTTGGCCAAGCTGGGTTGCCTGGCTCCTGTGCTTACCCCTACGTTCCCGATTGTTCGGCTAGGAGGTAAAGGGAGTACCTCTGCGATTGTTACTGCCGGGTCAGCCGGATGTGTACCTCAGACTGGGTGAAGCCGAAAGCTAGCGTTCTTAAGGGAATATTCGGTCGGTGACTTGAAAGATGATTTTTTACCTATCTGTTTATCTTCCCCTAGATGTTTTTCTACTTTTTTCGCAGTCCGGACATGCACTTTAGGGCATGCCTCCCAGGGAAAGGAACCCTTAACGGAACTATTCTCCCTGGAAGATGTTTCTTACTAACCATGTAATATAACATACCTAGTTGGGCACTTGTCTGATAAAGCACTAATGACCCCTACGCCTGGTCTCCATGCATACCTCGGTTGTTTCACCAAAAAGGTATTCGGACACACTCCGGACTCTAGGGTCCCGAGGTCGAAGCGAAAAGGTCGGCAAAGACAAACGATCTACAATCCGGCTAGAAGGCATTTCACATGTCATTCTAAAATACATTGTCAAATTTACTGATTGTATTCCTCCTCAATCCCGTCTAACAGGCTGTCTAACTTACAGTCCCGTTGGGAAAATTTAGCAGCCAACTCTACTTAGCTGTATACTAAACTCACAGGGATCTCCTTCCCATCGGGCCCCACCAGTCCAACTTCGGCCATGTGGTTGGGATCCGCCTTCTTGTACCGCGTCTTCACCATGGCCCAAGCCCCCCTGGCACCCTGGCGGCAGGCCGAAATCTTCCATAGACGGAAGCGCTGCCGCACTCCCTGGAGTTTCTCCGCAAGCTCCCCAAGGCCCTCGGGTAGGGAGACGACTGGCCATAATGCCTGGACGACGCAGCTCATCGCCTGCCGAACTCGTTCGAGCAGTTGCAACAGCTCGGGAAGTTGATCACCCGTCGATACGGGCATCTCCTCCGCAGGACGACCTGTGAGTATACCTACAAGACATATTCTGTCAATTGACTTCCTCGCCGAATTCTTCTTTTCAAAGGAGTTCGCTCAAGCACTTACTATAGATGCCGCGACGAAGCCGCTAATTCTCCTTAACGGAGCCGGACAGCTTGACCCGAACGCCTTTCAGCTCTTCTCCAAGCTGTGCGTGGGCATCTTGAAGCTTGTTCTTTTCCTACTGTACCCTATTCAGCACCCTCTCGCCGGCCTTCAGCTGGCGCAACAGTTCCTGCCTGTCCGGATCTTGTCCGGCAGCACCTGCAATGTCATTATTAGACTTGCGCGCACGCCGCACATCGCTTATATTTAACAAAAAATGTGTTACCAGGAGGGGCCTCTGTGTTTCCTCCTGTGGCAGCAAGTGTGGCCTCAAGTTGGGCCTTGCATTCTTGCAGCTCATGAGACAGCTGGGCATTCTTCTCGGTAAGAGCCTGCGTTTCAAATGATCCTTAAATCAGTTAACATAACTACTTTAAGTCTCAGGGGCTACTGGCATATATAACCATTAAATTCCCTTACTCGTATGTCTTTTACATACTGCTCCGTGGCTCTGGTAAGACCATCTTGAGCAGCACGGAGGTGCGCGTCCCCCGCGTTAAAGGCGTTCAACGCCTCAAGGGAAAAGCACGCGTCACGAAACACTGTCCGGCGGCGCCTATGGTTCATGGCGCTCTCCACCTCAGACTTGGTGGAGGACAGCCTGTCGGCATCCTCCGTTGGAGGAGTATCCGGCCCGCGCCTTGTGCTTGTCTCCCCCTCCAGACCAGGCGCTGGAGCCTGGCCGGTATAGGTCGGATCGGCAACCTCTACACCCGCAGTTCGGCGAGCGTTTTTTCTCCTACAAAGATCACGAGCACTCAGACGCTCCCTAGGAACGTTGCTCTGAATATTTAAACACGGATTATACCCTTGCAGCGACGTTCCAGTCCGCGCCGCGCTCCTTTTCCGCCTGCTGGTCCGGACTGGCCTTTGTTGGTCAGCCGCCGCGGGCTCGGCTTCCCGCCTTGAAGGTGTTTCCTGTAAAGCACCATCATTCGCGAAGGTCAGAAATGGGCAAGGAAGAGATAATGGTGTCCGGACCACGGTCACAATCACTTGGGAGGCTGGATATAATCCGGGGTAGTCCGCCGTAATGGCGACTAAAGCATTATCCATGCTGAGCTGGTGGAACACCCTGTCGATCAGCTCCACCTTGATATCTGGATCCTCTTCGGAGGCCGGATCATGGGATCTCTTTGGATCCTCGGGTTGCGGAGCTGGACTTACCATGTCCTCCACAATCCGGCGCAGTTCCTGCGCCGAAGATATAATGTAAAAAGCTTAGACTTTGAAAGCATGGGTTGAACCCTTAAAGGTGTTCGCTTACCCAGCCCCGAGGGTTATTCATGAAAACCCATTCAAGGGGTTCGTTCGAAGGAAGTCCTCCTTCTCCCCCTTGTACAGGCCGGACAGGATCTGCACCAGATCCTCGGTCGAATCTGGCCCTTTGCGGCCATGGCGGGTGGCATCATCTTCCCCGTTGAAATCCCACATGGGCTGGCCCCTGTATTGCAATGGATGTAACCCCCGCATGATGCATGTTTCCATGACTCCAATCATGGTCAACCCGGAATGGGCTAGTAATTTTATTCGGCCCATCAGGTAATAGACGCTCTTGTCTTCCTCCAATTGGGGGCTCCGCGGGCGCCAGCTAAGGCGTTTCCTCAGAGGAGCAGCACTAAACTCCGGGAGGCCGACCCAGATTGGGTCCGGCAGCGGGGCGTCTTCTATATAAAACCATTCCGAAGGCCAGTCTTCGGACGCCTTCTTCGGGGTACCGGATGGATATCCGGTCCCGGCAATGCGCCATACTTCGGCGCCGCCCACTTGATATATAGATCCCTCATGAGAACGGGGTACGAGGCAGAAAAGCCTCTTCCACAGTGCAAAATGGGGCTTGATGCCCAAATAGCTCGCAAAGAGCTACGCAACCCGCGATATGCAGGACAAAGGCGGGTGTAAGGTGATGGAGCTGGAGTCCGTAGAACTCCAGGAGCCCGCGGAGAAACGGATGAATCGGAAATCCGAGTCCCCTTATCAGATAAGGGACGAAGCATACCCGCTCCCCTTTGTTGGGACTTGGGGTAGCCTCTGCTTGCTTCCCACCTTGGTAGGTGGCCAGCCCGGCTCAAACTGGGACCATGAAGGCCGGAGGGAGATATCCCCCCGCTTGGAGCTTCACTAGCTCGTTGTGTGGAACAAAGCACCTCCTCCAATCTCTTGGCGGTGGGCTGGGAGCGCGAGAAGAGGAGCCGCGTCGACGATACATGATGGAATGGATTTTTGGGTCAAAGGCGCTCCGATGAGTATTCGCGGAAGGAAGATGGTGTGATTTGGATCTGGATTTTTGCCTCTTTTGTAGGCGGATGACTTGCACGACTAGGGGGTGAAACATAAAAGACACCCTGGCTTTTCGCATTCGTGCGACGCGTGGAAGAAGGCCATTATGGGGCGTAGAAGCCAAGAAGCACAACATTTATGAGGAAGCCGGACACTGTTCGGCAGGTACATGGAACTTGAAGGGAGAACCCGCCTTGCAACGCCGAAGACTATATACGCGCTGGACTTATCGTCATTGAAGCCTGGTTCGGGGGCTACTGAGGGAGTCCTGGACTAGGGGGTGTCCGGACAGCCGGACTATCATCGTCCGCCGGACTCCAAGACTACGAAGATACAATATTGAAGACTCCGTCCCGTGTCCGGATGGGACTTTCCTTGGCGTGGAAGGCAAGCTTGGCGATGCGGATATGTAGATCTCCTACCATTGTAACCGACTCTGTGTAACCCTAGCCTTCTCTGGTGTCTATATAAACCGGAGGGCTTTAGTCCGTAGGACACAACATACATTACAACAATCATACCATAGGCTAGCTTTAGGGTTTAGCCTCCTTGATCTCGTGGTAGATCCACTCTTGTACTACCCATATCATCAATATTAATCAAGCAGGACGTAGGGTTTTACCTCCATCAAGAGGGCCCGAACCTGGGTAAAACATCGTGTCCTTTGTCTCCTGTTACCATCTGCCTAGACGCACAGTTCGGGACCCCCTACCCGAGATTCGCCGGTTTTGGCACCGACAATACCCCTCTCCCCTTCCTCACTTCATTTACTCCGCTCGACCGCTATCTCTCGCTCGAGCTCCTCAAACCCTAGCGCCGCCGCTACTCCATCATCGCTGGTGAGGAAGAGCTTCGCTGCCTCAACCTCGTCGCCGTCGTACTCGCGCCGGCTGCGGAAATCTTCACTCCGCCGCCGCCGTAGCTGTCTCCCTCTGCCAAGTTAGGGCGTGGGAGATCTAAGTTGACGAACTTCGCATCCGTTCTTCTTAGTTCGTCGTGTTCTTCATTTCGGGTAATTAAAAGTTACTTTTATTACTCACTTTGATTCTCAAACTTTCCTGAAAATCTTCAAAGGTGTTTTTCTTCAAATCCTCACACATATGAACACCTCACGGATCGTATGATCTTGAACTATTTCTCTAAGCAATCCTTTTCTTCAAGATTCCTCAATTGTGTGGATCTTTGATCTATACAACTCTGGAACCTGAGACAAAACGCTTGGTGAAATTCCTCAAGGCTCATCTGGTCAAATTCCTCAAAACTTGTTTTTTCGAAAAATCTTCTGAGAACGCATATGACCTCTCCAAATTCCTCGCACCTACACTCTGTTCACAGGTACTCATGTCCGCTGCTGAATCACTAGGTTCTCATCAACTTAACTCATTTGCAGCGTTCCTCAAAGAAAAATTGCATACTTCTTCAAAGTGTTCAATTGTTCAAATTCCTCATCTGAAGAATATGGCTGAAGGAAAGAGACCGCAGAAAGGAGGAAAGAGGCCTGAGGTCATGACTGCTTTCGAGATCCCTGATGAAATATATGCTGGCTATTGCACACCTGATGAAGCAAAATTTGGCAAAGAAACTAAAAATCAGAGCAAGGTGTGCATACAGAAAATTGAACGGAGATGGGCAAGGGAATGGAGGGAATATCGATATGTTACTCCAAAGTACATGAAGAAATTCGCCCTCAATCCTCCGTGCCCTAGAGCTCCATTGGCACCTGGCCAAGTAGCTGATCCCACTAGTATCAAAAGTGGTGAGGACTTTCCTGAAGAATGGGCAAAACGCCAAGCCAAATTGGCAAGACAAGCCAAGGAGGCTGTGAAGAAATTCAATGAGGATTCTGCTGCTGCTGCTGCTACTGAGACCTCGGTCAGACCGAGGAAATCAATGCCAAAGAAGCCTGCTCGCAAGCCAAGTGCTTCACCGACAGCGCCCTCACAGGCAAGTTCCTCAGCTATGCCCTCACGGCAAATTCCTCAGACCGCTACTGCTCCGCCAAAGTCCTCAACTCCTGTGCATCTAGCTACATGCCAAAGGACTACTAGTTTTTCAATTGCTTCTGGTGTCTCAGCAAGTTCCTCAGCTGCACCAATGTCCTCATCAGGCCCACTCTGTTGAAGACTAAAGCAACAGCTGGACGCGGTCCTTGGCCAAGTCCAAGGAAGAAACATGTTGCATTCCAAGTGCCCTCTGATGATGAAGCTTCTGATGAAGAACTTGCAGAAATCATCAGAGATAGACAGGTAAAGGCCGCTAGAGCCAAAGGCACATCTGTGCCACTGCTTTTGGATCCGAGGAAAATCCTCGATTTCATTGATCTCTGGAACAAGGATCCAAACACCCCCATGCCTAATCTTCCTCTGACTCCTGGTCAAAGTCACACGCTGACCCATTTCATCACTGAAGAGAAATGGAAATTTGAGAAGGCAAGAGATATAAAGAAAGCTCAATACAGAAAGGAGAAGCTCCTGAAGAAGAATGTCGTCAGACTGACACCTGAGGAACTTCTCAAGGCTCAATCTGAAATCCAAGCCCTCAGCACAGACTTCGATGCATACTATGCTGATTAGCAAGGAGCCAAAGTGAGATTCGTCAACCTGACGAAGAAAATGACAACTGTTGCAGCCCCATCGCAACAAGAAATCCCTCAGGCTGCAGACTCTGCTCAGCCTGCTGAAGAACATGCCAGCACCGCTGATGACTTTCAGCCTGCTGATGAAAATATAAGTTCCAGGGCTGGTGACTCCATTCCAGCCGCTGAAGAAATTGCCAGGGCATCCACTAGTGGTGCGCCTGAAGAAACTGAAGAGATCAGGGCAACTGCACCAGTTGCGCCTGAAGAAAATCAACCAGATTCCTCAGCTCCTCCCGCACCTACACCAACTCCAATTCTTCCTTCTGCCTATGAAGTGAAGAAAACCAAGGCTGCAGAGCGAGCTGCAGTGAAGAAAAGGAAGGCATCAGCTGCGTCAAATTCTTCGGCTGCGAAGAAAATGAAGCCAATGACCAGCTCTTTTGAAAATCCTATTGATGCTGTTCCAATTTCCTCCATGTCATCAAAGGAGATTGTTCCTTATGGAGAAGACTACAAGATCCCAATCGGATCTGATGAAGAAAATCATTCTGCTGCTACGTCAGAGTAGCTTGATGAAGAAATTGAAGTGGAAGCAATCCCTTCAACGCCAATCATTTCCTCACCTATGCCTTAGTGCATAGCTGAAGAGGCTGGTGTTGAGGAAATTGAAATTGAAGATGAAGATGTGGATATTGGATGCACTACACCAGTGATGAATGATGACTTTTGGGAAAGTCAGCATCCCAATACTCCTCCATTCACACCTATCCAACAAATTCCTCAGTCCCCGGCAACCACAGTTCAGATTGGATCTGAAGAAACTCATCCCACTCCTTCTGTTCATGAAGAAACCCCAGCCGCTAGTGCTGAAGAACCTGCTTTTGCTGATCCTCAAGCTGCACAAGAAGAGGAACTAGAAATTCCTCAGCCTGAAGAACCTGAGCTCGCGATTCCTGAGGTTGTGCTGCAAATCACTGACACTCCTCTGCCCAAACCAAAGAATCCGTTCTCAAGCAAGCAAAAATTCAAGGCTGAAGACTTCTTTTCTGAGCATGTGTTCTTCACTAATTATAATCCATATGACTCTGCTCGCATAAGGAAGAGGCGTTTCTGGACTGCTAGTCAAGCCAACTTCTATTCCTCAGTGCTGTTTGACAAGGACAAAATCTTCGATCATGAACATATTCCTCACGTGGATATGGAATCTCTGCCATGCTTCGAGCCAGTCCTCAGTGTTATTCACGATGCAGGACTACTGAATTTCTGCACTGACATTTGCGATTGGAATGACGAACTCATTCTTCAGTTCTACGCCACACTGCATATCACCGGAGATGCTGAAGTTGTCAATTCATGGGTGCTGGATTGGATGACTGAAAACACTCATTATAAGGCACCAGCAACTGAATTGCTTCGTGTCCTTCCTCTTGATCCTCCCCATGACAGTGCACGTTGCATCTACAATGACCCTGAACTGACAAATCATGATATGCAAGTGCTCATGAAGCCTTTGAAGCCAGGGCAGGCCCCACGAACCAAATTCCTCGTCAAGGAATTGCTCTATGTGCCTCGGACTGTCTATCGCATTCTGACGAAGACAATGAGTCCTATCAAAGGTCACAATTCAAATGATGAAGAAGTCGTTGGCATCATGAAGAACATGCTTTTCAACATCATTCATGGCGTTCCCGTCAACTTCCATGATTTCTTCATGAGGACTCTGGCAAACGTTGCTATGTCACCATTCGAGCTGAAGCCCTATGCGCCTTGGATTATGAGATTCATAAGGGCAAGATCTTCACTGAATTACAAAGCTGACACTCTGAACCACGGTAGCTACTTGCCTTCCATTGAAGTCCTCAAACGACCAGTTTCTTCATCTGATGATAAGGGCAAGGCAGCTGCTGTGATCGATGAAGGCATTCGTCCATTGGATGGTCAATTTCGTCTGGCTACATCTTACTCAACCAATGACGACTCTGCCACACATGACACTGCCACAAATACCTCAGCTAAGCAAAATCCTCAAGCCACAGCTCCCAGGGTGATGACTGACCGTGAGTTACTCCTCAGTCTTCATCAGAAGGTTGATCGCAATCACAAATGGGTAAAGCGTCAGTTTGGTGCAATTCTTCACAATATGACCTCAACACATAATGCAGTGAAGAAAAACCACTACTACCTTCATGAAACCCTCAACCGCACCTGGGCTGTTCTCGCTCATTTTTATGGCGCTGAAGAACTGAAGACTATGGGTCTTACGGAAGAATTTGACTGGTCTGCACCTCCTCCAAAGAAATTCAAGAGAGTCAAAGTTCCTCCACTGGTGGCCAGCTCTTATTCTTCATTGCGCGACACCGATGAGTATGAAGATTTGGACGACACTGCGGTAGGCCCTACTACAACAAACAACCCCGACAACGCTGGCGCTCCTCCATCAACTTGAAATTCTTCAGGGGCGTTAGTCCTCAGTTTCGATCCTTTTGGTCATTTGATGACAAAGGGGGAGAAATCTGAGTTAGTCTTCAAGCGGGTCTATACTAAGGGCATTTTTTTAAGTTACAACTCTCGTTCTTCCAAAACTTTTATTGGATCAAGTTGTAATCTTAAATCCGATGGTGCCTTGATACTTTTGGTCGTGCTCTGTTGCTTCTGATGCACTGAGCTCTGATACTTTTGATGTGCTATTCTGCATGCTTATTCCTCGTTAATATTATTGCACGCATGCTGAATCTCATCAGGCACCATATTTCATCATGCATTTCAAATTCTTCATATTATGTATCAAATGCGTGTATGAATTACAAGATATAGGGGGATATCTCCATGATTCAATTCTTCAAATGTGCATTGCCTCAAAAGCAAATTCCTCACTATGCACATCTTCAGGGGGAGTTCTTCTATATCTCGCAATCAAATTCCTCAATATCAGTATTTACACTTCATATGTTTATCCCCGTTGAAAACTTAACCTATGTTGTCATCAATCACCAAAAAGGGGGAGATTGTAAGTGCATCTAGTGCCCCTTAGTGATTTTGGTGTATTGAAGACTTATAGGTTAAGGGACTGATGCGTTTTTGAGTGTACACAGGTCTATAAGTCTATGAGGAGTTTGATATTTACAGAGAAAGTCGACCCCTAAAAATGAAGTTCTTCGACTGAAGACTTTGATATTCTGAAGACTTTCTAAAGACTTTGAAAGTGAAGAAATTGGTGTGACCTTGAAGACTTGGTATTCATTTGAGGAACATGAAGCGTGAAGACTTTTGTTTTCGTAGTTTCATTTCCTATTTCTTGAGTCATAGGAAACACCGTACTGTTAAAGGGGGTCAAGGAAATACTAAGGAAAAATTTCCATGTGATGCTCAACTCAAAATCCTACACCTACCAATCCCTTCGAGTGAAGCCATTGGAAATCTCATACAGTTCAGTCAATTTCTTCAGTGACAGAGATGCAGTTCTTCTGGTCACTGAGGACTTTGCTCTAACTAGGGAGTTAGGAATTCGCCAGTGCAAATTGCCTACACAGTGAGGAACATGATAGCCCTGAGGAATTTGAGAGTCAAATTTCCGACCGTTGCTGTGCTGTGCGCCAGCTGTCCCAAAATATCCTATCCACCTAACAGTCATATCATTGAAGCGCATTTATGTCTTATCATGTCGGGCTGCTCCCTAGGCTATAAATAGCCACCCCCTACAACCACTAGTTGGTTGGCTGCTCCGAGAGAACTTGACACTTGTCATTTGAGAGCAACCCATCCTCCGAGGACTTTGAGCGAAAATCATCAAGTGAGGAAAATCCAAAACCAAACCCCCACAAACCCAAAGTGATTGAGCATCACTGAAGAAATTGATCCTACATGGATCCGATGGTTGTTACCTTTGAAGACTGTGCTTCTTCCAGACGGTTAGGCGTCAAGGTCTAGAGCATCCAAGAGGAATTGTGGATCGCCGAGTGACCAAGTCTGTGAAGGTTTGGAAGTCACCTGAAGGCTTACCATGAGTGATTGGACGAGACCTGCGTGGTCTTAGTTCAAGGAGAATACGGTGAGGACTGGGTGTCCTGAGTTGCGGCTCAGTGACTAGGTGTCCGGGACTGCGTGTCCTCGAGTTTAAATACTCAGCCACTCCAACCAGACGTTAAACTGAGACAGCAGTTGGAATAGGTTTACCAAATCATTGTCTTCACCAACTAACTGGTTCTATTTCCTCAACTCTTTCATTTCCTCATTACTGTGTTGAATGTTGTTCATATCTGTGCTTGAAGACTTTGACTGAAGACTTTCTCAATTTCCTCAGTTCAATTTCTTCAATCTGTTTGTCTTCATCTTGTGTTATCCTGTGATTACGCTTTCTGTGCTCTGTGCTTGTCTTCATTTCATCATGATGACCATGCTTGTATTTTGTTATGCTTACTTCTGAGTACTTATTCTACTGCAAGTAGTTCTTCGCTAAGGAATTTCCTCACTAGCAAATTCCTCAGTGAAGAATTCATAAAAATCGCCTATTCACCCCCCTCTAGTCGATATAACGCACTTTCATTATCCCGGAGTCGCCGTCTGGGACTCGGCCTCTCTGGAGGCTGCCAGCTTGGAGTCGGCTTTGTCTTGGAGTCGGCTCCTGAGACTCGGCCTGAGGGGCGCGGCCTGCCCCGATGTCTTGAAAGATCCTGGGACCCGGGTTGGCCTACCCGTGGCCCATTACTCCGACACAAATGCTGAATCCATACCTTTCCTAAATGGTGTTCTCATATTGCTATGTGAATACTAATCCTTCTTGATCATCGAGGTCGTCATGTTAATTCTTTTCCTACCGGCGTGCTTCTCTTCAAGTGGATCCGATCATTTCAACATCCGCAAGATCAATTCTAAGTTTTCTCAACGGTATTCATTCCATCTGCCGCAAGTTGCCTTCGTTTGCCCACCCTCCCACCCTTTTTTCTTCAAGGACTCAGATTTCTTAATCAAGTATCCATCTTATGGATGTGAAGCTTCTCCATTCTTTTTCCGTCAATGTTCTTATCCGGGGATTCTTAGGAAGATACTAAGGGGAGTTTCAAGTTCATCATCCCCCGTTCTCTTTTCTTCTCCGGTGGATTAATTTCAAGCTTCGGTGTTGATCATATCTCTTCCTTTTGTTTCACATATCTTCCTATGTGAGTTTCTTATCCAAGGCCCCCTTATTTATTCACCTCTCCCAGTTCATATCTGGAGTGTTGAAGTTATCTCCGAAGATTCATGTTTCCATTCTCTATCCGTTCATTGTTCAAGTTATTTTGAGGTTATTATCTCATTCAAGCCATTTAATTCAACCGGCGATCTCTCCTTCAAAATCGTTCAACGGTGTTTTCTTTTGAGTGGGCCCTAATCCACAGATCTTTTCCCAGGATCTTACCGGACTCTTCTAATTATCAGGAGCAATTCTCAAAATCATTTCCAAGTTTTATGTAAGAATGAATTATCATCAGTCAAATGTCTTTCTCCAAGATCTTTCAAATTCTTTCGTCGTTGGTTCAACCTTTCTAATTTTTATCCTGGAGTGTCTCAACAATTCATGGTGGTGTTTCTCGTCGTCTTTCTCAACATTTGAAGACCGAGGAAGAGATTTCTCCTAAAATCTTGGTCCATTCTCTTGAATATTCATGGTTCTAGCTTCATGCTATCCTCGTAATTGTTTTGATTGTGACAATTCTTTTCTTACCACCCGGAGCATTTCGTGAGTTCTTTCCAATTTATTCCTATGAAGGCCATCATTTCGGGTTTATTCATTCGTAGTTTTCAGCTCTCGCTCTCCAAATCTTACCGGTGCATCGTTCAAATACCCTCTAATCAGTTCATGATCTCTTTGTTCTCATGTATCTAAATCCCCTCAAGTATCTTCATTCATTTTCCAATTCTTCCCGGTGAATTGGGCCTTTGCTACTTTCATTTTCAATTTCATGGTGATTCATTCAACATTCCTCTTCCTTCGTTATCATATCAATTCATTCGTTGTTTCCAAATCCCACCGGTGGTTCCATCAATACCTTCTCAACCGTGCGCTATATCCCTCTTAATCCTTTCAATGAGAATAAGTAGTATGTCAAACCCGTTGTTTGTCATCAATTTAAATTGGTGAAGGATAGGCATAACGTAATCCTTATTATTGTTTCATCCAAGTAATCTAGTTTCTTCTTTCCAGAGTTGTTCATCATGTCATTTTTCTCGGTTTGAGATGCTTCATCTTTTGTTTTTCGGAGTTCCAAGTTTTCCGCATCGTCTCATCGCGAAGCTCCTTCTAAATCATCGCAAGGCTTCACTTTGTGTTTTCAACTTCTCTTTGTTTCTATCATCCTTTTATTACCGGAGTTCTCCATGGAGGCTCTACATGGTGGTTCATCAAGGATTCCTTTCATCCTTCAATTGTTCTTCAAGATTTCTCTCGAAGTTAAGATCCGCCAAGCTACACTCTGAAATAAACATGGTGCTCAACACATATTTTGTTTTGTGGAGTTCAAGCATTCGTCATCTTGCATCCGAAGTGCAATTCTTTATACCTTATCTTTTGAGATGGTGATATGTCATTCTTGATAATTTCCCTTCGTGTTTCATGATTCCCATGTTGTCAAGAATGAGGTATTTTAAATCCATCAATCTCTTCGTTGGAGTTATCTTGGTATAGGTTTCACCTAAAGCCTTCCCTAAGGAATGTTGCTATTTGTGCTGCTTATCTATGATCCATGTTATCTATCTATCATCTTGGTGGAAGAAGTTTTCCATCTCATTGGTGTTATCGATTATATTTTTTTTCTGTAGTGGCAGAATTTCGCCTCAATTTTGAGAAGTTTTCCATAAGCCCACTACAAGCTTATTCGTTTCGTTGTTGGTTTTCCAACGACTATTTTATAACCTTCTTGGAAGGGTGCTTTCCAAGCTCATTTGTGGCAGAAGTTGGCATTTTCTTCTCCATTATGTTATTCCAATGACCTATCTTCTATTCTTTCTTCTTGAGGCATTGTGATGTTGCTCTTTTCACTCATCATCTCGAATTGTGAGGATCGTGTTCTTTTTGTGCTTATCCATTTAACTGAAGTGTTGTGTCATCTCTTCAAGTTCTTTTCCGCCGCCTTGCCATCTCCTCCGCCGGATCTCACCTCCGTCAGAGCCGGCACCAGCAACAGCTGCACCCTCCCCGATGCCATCTCGTGCTCGCCTCCGACCCGATTCGCTGCCACCGCCATCCTTCGCGCCTCCACGCGGTTCCCCTCACCGCACCTCTCCGAGCAGGAGCTCCGCCTCCCCTGCTCCGTGCCAACCGGTGCCGAGCGCTGCTCCTCCCGGCCTCCTCGCGCCCATCCGCCCCTGTTGGCGCTGCTCAGCTCCGGCCCCGACCTCCATCTCTCGATAGCAGCATTGCCCACTGCTATTTCGCCCATGCTGGTGACCCCTCGGGCCGCCGCGTTGCCATTCGCCGGAGATCGCGCCGCCTTCTTGCCTCCTCCTCTGAGCTCCTGCTCCTGCCTTCGCCGCCCGACAACGCAACCTCCCCTCCATGGCCACATCTGCTCGCGTCTCCCTCCCTGCGTGTCCCACACATAGTGTCATTTTCATGGTACCTCCCCAAACAGGAGCAATTTTGGATCGTCAAGTACCCTTCGAATTCGTCAAGACCCTCATGTAACGAATACATGACGACTCGCCAAGCATCCATTGGATACGCCAAGGTCGACTACGGCTGATGATGCGACAAGTACCTCTACCGATGACTCGAACGTCTGTGAACCGTGTACCACGACGAACATGTACGGCTACACGACGACCCGCCAAGACCCTGAACAACTACCGCCGCCGCCGTGTACCACTACTTCCACTACCGCCACGAGAATGACTACTTCCACTACCGTCGCCACGTGAACAACTACTTCCCACAACGACCCGTGAACAACTACTTCCTCTACATCGTACCGAACCCGAACCGCTTCGAAAATGCATGCTTCAAAGGTATAATCCCGAGATGATCACCCGTGGACCGAATGCATGTTGTCTGAGATGAACCATATGTTTGCACCGTGCCCGTTTGCTTCATGCATGTTCCTTATTGTTTGCCATGCCGCCGTCCCGTGGGAACCCGGTATCCGGGATCACCCCACCATCTTTTGCATGTCCCATTAATCCACACTTTCTTTTGCACTGACATCCTGATGAGTTGTCGGATCATCGGAATGTTGCCGTGGCACCATTTTCGTTGTCATTTCCGTGGCACCCCTTTCGTTTCCGCCTTGGTGTCAAATGCTTCATAACATGCTCATGTCAACATTTTCACAAAAATTGCATAAAACTTGCATATGTCATCCGCATCATGATAACAACTTTTAAATGCTTAAAATTGTTGTTTGCTTTAAAACTACTAAATGACATGGGGACTTTCCGGAATTGTTGTTTGTTGTTCCGGCCTCATTTAAACTTGCCTAGATAGGTAGTTTTTTTATGTTTCACCTCTTGCCATGTTTAACAACATTTAATATTGTCGTACATAACTGAGAGAGAAACTAAATAATTGATGTGGTGTTTCGTCAATATGCAACTCGTTGCATATTGAGCTCCACTTAATTTGTAGTATTGTTTGTGCAATTTGCCATGCCATGCCTCATTAACCGGACATGCATCATACTTGATTGTGCATCATGACATGATTATGCTTGTGTGTTTACCATGTTGTTTGCTTCTTTCCGGTTTGCTTCTCTCGTTAGCTTCGGTTTCGTTCCGGAGTTGTGAGGATTCGTTCGACTACGTCTGTTTGTCTTCTTCATGGACTCGTTCTTCTTACTTGTGGGATTTCAGGCAAGATGACCATTACCCTCGATATCACTTCTATCTTTGCTTGCTAGTTGCTTTGTTCTATCGCTATGCATCCCTACCTATCACTTGCTCTTCAAGCATCCTAAATTGCCATGCCAGCCTCTAACCTTTTTCACCCTACCTAGCAAACCATTGCTTGGCTATGTTACCGCTTTGCTCAGCCCCTCTTATAGCATTGTTAGTTGCAGGTGAAGTTGAAGATTGCTTCATGATGGACAGGATTATGTTGGGATATCACAATATCTCTAATTTAATTAATGCATCTATATACTTGGTAAAGGGTGGAAGGCTCAGCCTTATGCCTGGTGTTTTGTTCCACTCTTGCCGCCCTAGTTTCCATCATACCGGTGTTATGTTCCTTGATTTTGCGTTCCTTACACGGTTGGGTGATTTATGGGACCCCCTTGACAGTTCGTTTTGAATAAAACTCCTCCAGCAAGGCCCAACCTTGGTTTTAACATTTGCCACCTAAGCCTTTTTCCCTTGGGTTCTGCAGACTCAAGGGTCATCTTATTTTACCCCTCCGCGCCAGTGCTCCTCTGAGTGTTGGTCCAAACTAGAGCACCGTGCGGGACCGTCCCTTGGCAACTTGGGTTATGTTGGTACCTGTACGCTTAGCTTATCCGGTGTGCCCTGAGAACGAGATATGTGCAGCTCCTATCGGGATTTGTCGGCACAATCGGGTGGTCTTGCTGGTCTTGTTTTACCATTGTCGAAATGTCTTGTAAACCGGGATTCCAAGACTGATCGGGTCTTCCTGGGAGAAGGAATATCCTTCGTTGACCGTGAGAGCTTGTGATGGGCTAAGTTGGGACACCCCTGCAGGGTATAAACTTTCGAGAGCCGCGCCCGTGGTTATGTGGCAGATGGGAATTTGTTAATATCTAGTTGTAGAGAACTTGACACTTGACTTAATTAAAATGCATCATCCGCGTGTGTAGCCGTGATGGTCTCTTTTCGGTGGAGTCCGGGAAGTGAACACGGTCTTTGTGTTATGATTGTGCATAAGTAGTTTCAGGATCACTTCTTGATCACTTCTAGCTTCTCGACCGTTCCATTGCTTCTCTTGTCGCTCTTATTTGCGTATGTTAGCCGCCATTTTGCTTAGTGCTTGCTGCAACTCCACTTCATTACCACTTCCTACCCATAAGCTTAAATAGTCTTGATCTCGCGGGTTTTGAGATTGCTGAGTCCTCGTGACTCACCAGATACTAACACAACAATTGCAGGTGCCGATGATACCAATGTAGGTGATGCAACCGAGTTCAGATGGGAGCTCAATGAAGATCTTGGTCGTTGCTATGTTTCATTTCATGTTGATCAGTAGTGGAGCCCAGTTGGGACGATCGGGGATCTAACAGTTGGGTTATCTTCTTTTCTTTTGGCTTCGTCCGTAGTCGGACTATGTGTGTACTCTGAATGATGTATGAATTATATGTTCATTGTGTGAAGTGGCGATTGTAAGCCAACTCTTTATCCCATTGTTGTTCATTACATGGGATTGTGTAAAGATGACCCTTTTTGCGACAAAACCACCATGCGGTTATGCCTCTAAGTCGTGCTTCGACACATGGGAGATATAGCCGCATCATGGGTGTTACAAGTTGGTAATCAGAGCCATCCCCGACTTAGGAGCCCCCTGCTTGATCGAATCACTGGCGTTGTTGAGTATAGAACAAAAATGTTTGGAGTCTTAGGATTATATATATCAGAGAGTAGGATTCTTTTTACTCCTCGGTCCCTTCGTCGCTCTGGTGAGGCCTCCTGATGTAGATGTTTTGTCTTTCCTAGCCTCAAATTTCACTAAATTTTTTTAGGATCACGCGGGTATCTTGGGATTGTTCCGATATTCTTATGACGAGAACATTGTTCTTGCTGCCTCCTGACATTTAGGGGTTGTGGCAGTGTCCCGGGGAGTTGAGCTCCGATGTGTTGTCATCATAATTTTATCGTTGCAGTTCTGGAATACCTGAGTTTTGCCGACATCGAAGATCTCTTTTATATAGTTGTTGGTGAGATAACCTCGACACCACCCAGTACTGGGGAGTTCGGGAGTATTGCCATAGCTCGTATAACGGATGCTTTTCGAAGGTTGAGGTACACGATTTCCGGAGTTTTCTTGGTTATGTGTTGACGGATGGATACAGCTTGGATGTAGGGATTGTTAGTTTTGGGTGAGATATATATTGCTTCCCCTGTATCCCCAACACCAGATTGCATAACCAGAAAGTTTCGGGAGTTTTATAGGTGGGAATTCAAGTAGCGCTAGCCTTTTTTCTTTCCGGCAGATGCATGATATGAGATTGGGGTTCGACGTCTAGTGGTCCGCCTATCCACGGTCGTTTTTTACAGTGGTCTTGTTGAGTCTTAAAGAGCCCTTGGCTATGCTGGTTCGAGGACACTTCGTATGTCATGTGCAATGCCTTGTACATGATGGTGCTATACGATCGAGCCTGTGTGGGCCCCACCACGAAAACTTCGGACGAAATCTCTATCATATGTTTGTTTCCGGCTTATTCTGCAAGCCAATCCTTTGTTTTGTTTTATTTGTGGTATTCGAGTTGCTTCGAAGTCAAATGCTGAATCCATACCTTTCCTAAATGGTGTTCTCATATTGCTATGTGAATACTAATCCTTCTTGATCATCGAGGTCGTCATGTTAATTCTTTTCCTACTGGCGTGCTTCTATTCAAGTGGATCCGATCATTTCAACATCCGCAAGATCAATTCTAAGTTTTCTCTACGGTATTCATTCCATCTGCCGCAAGTTGCCTTCGTTTACCCGCCTTCCCACCCTTTTTTCTTCAAGGACTCAGATTTCTTAATCAAGTATCCATCTTATGGATGTGAAGCTTCTCCATTCTTTTTCCGTGAATGTTCTTATCCGGTGATTCTCAGGAAGATACTAAGGGGAGTTTCAAGTTCATCATCCTCCGTTCTCTTTTCTTCTCCGGTGGACTAATTTCAAGCTTGGGTTTTGGTCATATCTCTTCCTTTTGTTTCACATATCTTCCTATGTGAGTTTCTTATCCAAGGCTCCCTTATTTATTCACCTCTCCTAGTTCATATCCAGAGTGTTGAAGTTATCTCGGAAGATTCGTGTTTCCATTCTCTATCCGTTCATCGTTCAAGTTATTTTGAGGTTGTTATCTCATTCAAGCCATTTAATTCAACCGGCGATCTCTCCTTCAAAATCGTTCAGCGGTGTTTTCTTTTGAGTGGGCCCTAACCCACAGATCTTTTCCCAGGATCTTACTGGACTCTTCTAATTATCAAGAGCAATTCTCAAATTCATTTCCAAGTTTGATGTAAGAATGAATTATCATCAGTCAAATGTCTTTCTCCAGGATCTTTCAAATTCTTTCGTCGTTGGTTCAACCTTTCTAATTTTTATCCTGGAGTGTCTCAACAATTCATGGTGGTGTTTCTCGTCGTCTTTCTCAACATTTGAAGACCGAGGAAGAGATTTCTCCTAAAATCTTGGTCCATTCTCTTGAATATTCATGGTTCTAGCTTCATGCTATCCTCGTAATTGTTTTGATTGTGACAATTCTTTTCTTACCAACCGGAGCATTTCGTGAGTTCTTTCCAATTTATTCCTACGAAGGCCATCATTTCGGGTTTATTCATTCTTAGTTTTCAGCTCTCGCTCTCCAAATCTGACCGGTGCATCGTTCAAATACCCTCTAATCAGTTCATGATCTCTTTGTTCTCATGTATCTAAATCCCCTCAAGTATCTTCATTCATTTCCAATTCTTCCCGGTGAATTGGGCCTTTGCTACTTTCATTTTCAATTTCATGGTGATTCATTCAACATTCCTCTTCCTTCGTTATCATATCAATTCATTCGTTGTTTCCAAATCCCACCGGTGGTTCCATCAATACCTTCTCAAGTGTGCGCTATATCCCTCTTAATCCTTTCAATGAGAATAAGTAGTATGTCAAACCCATTGTTTGTCATCAATTTAAATTGGTGAATGATAGGCATAACATAATCCTTATTATTGTTTCATCCAAGTAATCTAGTTTCTTCTTTCCAGAGTTGTTCATCATGTCATTTTTCTCGGTTTGAGATGCTTCATCTTTTCTTTTTTCGGAGTTCCAAGTTTCCTGCATCATCTCATCGCGAAGCTCCTTCTAAATCATCGCAAGGATTCACTTTGTGTTTTCAACTTCTCTTTCTTTCTATCATCCTTTTATTACCGGAGTTGTCCATGGAGGCTCTACATGGTGGTTCATCAAGGATTCCTTTCATCCTTCAATTGTTCTTCAAGATTTCTCTCGAAGTTAAGATCCGCCAAGCTACACTCTAAAATAAACATGGTGGTCAACACATGTTTTGTTTTGTGGAGTTCAAGCATTCGTCATCTTGCATCCGAAGTGCAATTCTTTCTACCTTATCTTTTGAGATGGTGATATGTCATTCTTGATAATTTCCCTTCGTGTTTCATGATTCCCATGTTGTCAAGAATGAGGTATTTTAAATCCATCAATCTCTTCGTTGGAGTTATCTTGGTATAGGTTTCACCTAAAGCCTTCCCTAAGGAATGTTGCTATTTGTGGTGCTTATCTATGATCCATGTTATCTCTCTATCATCTTGGTGGAAGAAGTTTTCCATCTCATTGGTGTTATTGATTTTTTTTCTGTAGTGGCAGAATTTCGCCTCAATTTTGAGAAGTTTTCCATAAGCCCACTACAAGCTTATTCGTTTCGTTGTTGGTTTTCCAACGACTTTGTTATAACCTTCTTGGAAGGGTGCTTTCCAAGCTCATTTGTGGCAGAAGTTGGCATTTTCTTCTCCATTATGTTATTCCAATGACCTATCTTCTATTCTTTCTTCTTGAGGCATTGTGATGTTGCTCTTTTCACTCATCATCTCGAATTGTGAGGATCGTGTTCTTTTCGTGCTTATCCATTTAACTGAAGTGTTGTGTCATCTCTTCAAGTTCTTTTCATCTTATCAAGTTTTGCCTCTCTTTTCAACCGGATTGCTGTCTGAAATCCTTCTTACCCCTTGTGCCATTCTTTCAATAGTTCCGGAGGCAGTGTGTTGTTGATTTCATCAAGTATCATCCCATCTTCTCAAGTTCATGTTCTATTCCTTCCATGTTCAACCGGAGTGGTGCCCGAATTCTTCCTCTCTCATCTTGTTTTAACCGGAGTGGTTTCAAATTCTATCTTGTCCATTAAACTCTTGATTCATGTCTTTGCAACCTTCAAGTTCTAATGTTCTTTGTTCCTCTTTTCTAACGGATTGTTCGCAATCTCGTTCATCTCTGCTGTACTCTTTCTTTTAAATTGCTCAACTTCTCAAGGTTCTTTGGTTTCACTCATTGGTCGAAGAAGCAACTTAGTCTTACCTCTTCTCCTCCTCTTCCTTTTCCCTCCGGTGCCATCCTAGATCTCAGGACGAGATCCTCTTGTAGTGGTGGAGTGTTGTAACGCCTCGAGACTGACGCTCGAGAAGACTTCCAGCTATTCCGAGTTTTGTCGTGTGATTTGTTTTGTTTGTGCATTCATCATGCCATCTTTTGCATTGCATCATGTCATCATGGAACCCTTTTTAAAACTCAACTAAATAAACCATATGGATCTTTGGTCCATTTAAATCGAGGGAAATGCACATGGTGATTTCTCTTTATAACATATATCCCCCAATATTATTAGGGAGCTATATTAAAAATATTCCATTATCTTTGGAATCACCATAACACACCTGCAGTTTAAGTTCCATGCATTTTCTATCTCAATTCCTTGCCTCAAACTTTGCCAACAATTCTTATCTCTTTTATTGAGGCTCCATAAAAAATCTCAACATTTTGTTCACTCCTAAACCTTGTCTTAGTTCAAACCATTTGAATTAGATTCAAACGAGTTTGAATTTAAATCTTGCATTCGTGCCAACTTCTATTTTCTTGGATCAAGCACATTTTTGTGAGTCCGGGAAAATTATCCGCGTGTCCAACTTCTTCCCCTAACCTCCCTTTCTTTTCTTTCTTATCTCTGTTTTTATTTTATTTTATTTAGAGTGAGACAGAAAAGAGAGCCTGCAGCTTAGCCGGCCCCTAAGCCCAAAGCCTAGTTGACGCCCCCACTAGCTCTAACCCTAGCTCGCACCCTGCTCTACTTCCTTGCGCCGCCACTCCCTCCTCTCGGTCGCTCCCTCGTTCCCTCACAGCGCCGCCACCCCTTTGTCTCGATCCCCATCGCAACACCATCTCTCTCCCGATCCCCAGCTCTCTCCCTTCGTTCTCCTCCTGGCGCCGCCACTCACAGGGAGAGAGAGGAGCAGAGCCCTCGCGCCGCCCCTCCCCTATGCTTCTCCCGCTGCAAAGCTCCACCACGCCGGCGACCCTTCCGACCGCCTTGCCGCCTTCCCCGCACCCCTTCTCCTCCCCGACTTCTCCTCGCCCGCCTCCTCGTCTACCTAGCGCCGCCGCCTCGCCAGCTCCTCCGCCGGATCTCGCCTCCGTCAGAGCCGGCAGCAGCAACAGCTGCACCTCCCCGATGCCATCTCGTGCTCGCCTCCGACCTGATTCGCTGCCGCCGCCATCCTTCGCGCCTCCACACGGTTCCCCTCGCCGCACCTCTCCGAGCAGGAGCTCCGCCTCCCCTGCTCCGTGCCAACCGGTGCCGAGCGCTGCTCCTCCCGGCCTCCTCGCGCCCATCCGCCTCTGCTGGCGCTGCTTAGCTCCGGCCCCGACCTCCATCTCTCGACAGCAGCATTGCCCACTGCTATTTCGCCCGTGTTGGTGACCCCTTGGGCCGCCACGTTGCCATTCGCCGGAGATCGCGCCACCTTCTTGCCTCCTCCTCCGAGCTCCTGCTCCTGCCTTCGCTGCCCAACATCGCGACCTCCCCTCCATGGCCACCTCTGCTCGCGTCGCCCTCCCCGCGTGTCCCACACATAGTGCCGTTTTCACGGTACCTCCCCGAACAGGAGCAATTTTGGATCGCCAAGTACCCTTCGGATTCGTCAAGACCCTCATGTAACGACTACATGACGACCCGCCAAGCACTCTTTGTATACGCCAAGGTCGACTACGCCTGATGATGCGACAAGTACCTCTACCGATGACTCGAACGTCTGCGAACCGTGTACCACGACGAACATGTACGGCTACACGACGACCCGTCAAGACCCTGAACAACTACCGCCGCCGCCGTGTACCACTACTTCCACTACCGCCACGAGAATGACTACTTCCACTACCGTCGCCACGTGAACAACTACTTACCACGATGACCCGTGAACGACTACTTCCTCTACATCGTACCGAACCCGAATCGCTCCGAAAATGCACGCTTCAAAGGTATAATCCCGAGATGATCACCCGTGGACCGAATGCATGTTGTCTGAGATGAACCGTATGTTTGCACCGTGCCCGTTTGCTTCATGCACGTTCCTCCTTGTTTGCCATGCCGCCGTCCCGTGGGAACCCGGTATCCGGGATCACCCCACCATCTTTTGCATGTCCCATTAATCCACACTTTCTTTTGCACCCACATCCCGACGAGTTGTCGGATCATCGGAATGTTGCCGTGGCACCATTTTCATTGTCATTGCCGTGGCACCCCTTTCGTTTCCGCCATTGTGTCAAATGCTTCATAACATGCTCATGTCAACATTTTCATAAAAATTGCATAAAACTTGCATATGTCATCTGCATCATGATAACAAACTTTTAAATGCTTAAAATTGTTGTTTACTTTAAAACTACTAAATGACATGGGGACTTTCCGGAATTGTTGTTTGTTGTTCCGACCTCATTTAAACTTGCCTAGATAGGTAGTTTTTTTATGTTTCACCCCTTGCCATGTTTAACCAAATTTAATATTGTTGTACATAACCGAGAGAGAAACTAAATAATTGATGTGGTGTTTCGTCAATATGCAACTCGTTGCATATTGAGCTCCACTTAATTTGTAGTATTGTTTGTGCACTTTGCCATGCCATGCCTCATTAAGCGGACATGAATCATACTTGATTGTGCATCATGCCATGATTATGCTTGTGTGTTTACCATGTTGTTTGCTTCTTTCCGGTTTGCTTCTCTCGTTAGCTTCGGTTTCCTTCCGGAGTTGTGAGGATTCGTTCGACTACGTCTGTTTGTCTTCTTCATGGACTCGTTCTTCTTCCTTGCGGGATTTGAGGCAAGATGACCATTACCCTCGATATCACTTCTATCTTTGCTTGGTAGTTGCTTGGTTCTATCGCTATGCTGCGCTACCTATCACTTGCTCTTCAAGCCTCCTAAATTTCCATGTCAGCCTCTAACCTTTTTCACCCTACCTAGCAAACCATTGCTTGGCTATGTTACCAATGGGCAGCAAACACATGCTGTCAACTTGGCACTTCATACATGTGGTTGCAGAAATGGGACCTAAGTGGGACACCATGCAACCATGCAATATCAGCAATTAACAAGGCAAAAAGGTTTCTAGAGGACTATGTGATGGGGTTATGTACCTAGGGTAGGGTCACGGACCTGTCCCAAGTAACTTACCCTAGGACATCCCTAGAAGAGGTCGCCTTCCAGTCGACCAACGAGGATCCAGTCGACCAACGAGGACACACTCGACTGGCCTGAAGGACTCGACCACGAAGACGCACTCGACCACCAGGAGGTCAAGAGGCACTCTGCACCGCAACGGCCTGTAATTAAGTAGACTTTATGATAGTAAAGGCACTTTATGTGGGGCGTTACCAGTAACGCCCCAGACTTAACTCACCTTAAACCTTCTCCTACGTGGGCTGGCTGGGGTCCTGGCGCACTCTATATAAGCCACCCCCCTCCACAGGCAGAGGGGTTCGGCACCTTGTAATCCATACATTCATAATCCACTCGACCGCCTCCGGGCTCCGAGACGTAGGGCTGTTACTTCTTCCGAGAAGGGCCTGAACTCGTACATCCTTTGTGCTTACAACCTCTCCATAGCTAGGACCTTGCCTCTCAATACCTACCCCCCACTCTACTGTCAGGCTTAGAACCACGACAGTTGGCGCCCACCTTGGGGCAGGTGTTTTAGCGATTTTGTGGAGAAGTTGCGATTCTTCCGAGTATTTTCATCATGGTGTCTGCTGGAGTTTTGATCGAGGGTCAAGAGATCCGTCTCGGCACTCTCACCTTCATCGCCGACGACTCCGCGTGGCTCCAAGAGGCTCCGCTCGACGTTGATGCGCTCCCCGTCCGCGGTGCGACGCATTTCCGCGCATGTGTCCGCGGCGTTCTGTTGCGGCAACCGTCGACCCAGTATCGGTCGGTTCCTTCCACCCTCCCGGTCTCCCGCCAGCGCAAGCGCTCAGGTCGGTCGAGGCTTCAGCGATGGGTGAGTCACGCGGTGGCTCGCCAGTCGACCACTACGCAAGTTGCGGCAATCGAGCCCAACGAATCTCTCTACGGCTTGTTCGATCAGTCGACTGGCTCCGGAGAGACTGCATCCGAATGCGGAAGCAGTGATCCAGCGGCGGAAATCCTGATGGTCAACGGGCCTCATAGCCCTCCCGGCTTCGCCCGCGGTGGTGGAGCAGGCGACGGCGGCGACCCTGCTCGAGGTTACGAAGAGTACCAGCCCGAGCCACTCGACTCTCTGCAAAGAGAAGAGCTTCGCCGCAGGAACGAGGATCCCCTGCGTATTCCTATCGCAGGAGAAACCCCCGAGGCTCGCGCCTTGGAGGAGGCGCGCCTGGCCAATTTGGCCGAGCGCACTCGACTGGAGAACCTTCAGCGAGCACTCGACGAGCGCGCGCGGCAACGAGTTCCCGACACCAGTCGACGTCAACTCTTCCCGCCAACTCAGGTATATCGAACCCCGATTCAGAATTTAGCAGCAGCGACCCGTATAGCAGAGTCCATTCAGCCTTCGCAGTCAGAAGCTGGCAGAGGTTTGCTGCAGATCAGAGATCTGCTCCGGGCAGCAGGAGATCAGAATTCAGCCGTGTCTCAGTCGCGCAACAGGATTCACAGTCGATCTGTCACTGTGAATACGGTACAGTCGGCTCACAGCCCCAGATCGCCTCCGCGGCGCGAAGGGTATGAGCATCGGCGAGATCAATATGGCGACAGGCTCGACCGAGATGATAGGCGTCGAGTGCCTTATTCCCCTCCGAGGGGTGGGTCTTACGCTCTTCGGCAGCCAGATGATAGGCGTCAGTACAGTACAGGGCGTAGAGTTCCAGTTGACCCCAGGGAGCCAGGCTTCGACGCGTGATCCATTATCGTGCAAGGGTTGGTCGACCGGAACAGAGCCCATCGTGGTGCACTCGACAGAGAAGTGCCCACGAGCAGTCGAGTACATGTTTCTGGCCCTGAATGTTTCAGCAGAGCTATCAGAGCCGCTGTTATTCCCCCCAATTTCAGGTTGGCGACAGGAGTCAGCAAATTCACTGGTGAGTCTAAGCCTGAAACTTGGCTTGAAGACTACCGAGTGGCAGTTCAGATCGGTGGTGGGAACGACGAGGTGGCCATGAAGCATTTGCCCCTCATGTTGGAAGGTTCTGCCAGGGCATGGTTGACCCAATTACCTCCTAGCAGTATCTACACTTGGGAAGATCTGTCCCGAGTGTTCGTCAGAACGTTCGAAGGGACTTGCAAGCGACCAGCGGGATTGACAGAGTTGCAAGTCTGCGTGCAGAAAACCAATGAGACTCTCAGAGAGTATATTCAGAGGTGGATCACTTTGCATCACACAGTGGAAAATGTCTCTGATCATCAGGCAGTGTGCGCCTTCAAAGATGGCGTCAAGAACAGAGAACTCAGCTTGAAATTTGGTCGAACCGGTGACATGACCTTGAGTCGTATGATGGAGATTGCTACCAAGTACGCCAACGGCGAAGAAGAAGACCGACTCCGAAGCGGCAAGCACAAGCCGAGTCAGTCGGAAAAAGGGAATTCCAGTCGGAAACAGAAGCGGAAGGCTGAACTGGAGAGGCTCTGGCCGTGACTCAAGGAAAGTCTAAGGGGAAACCAAAAGGATCCTGGAACCCCAAGAAGGTGAAGGATAAAGAAGGGAACGACGTGATGGATATGCCGTGTCATATTCACACGAAGAAAGATGAAGAGGGCAATATCATTTACCCAAAGCACACCACTCGCCAATGTCGACTCCTGATCCAGCAGTTTCAGGGAAAACAGTCTAAGGACAAGGAGAAGGAGTCGGACAAAGCCGAAGACAAAGAGGACAGTGAGGGAGGATACCCGCATATCAACTCCACTCTGATGATCTTCGCAGATGTGGAAAGCAGAAGTCGACTGAAAGTAATTAACCGAGAGGTTAACATGGTTGCTCCAGCGAAGGCAAATTATCTGAAGTGGTCTCAAACACCCATCACATTCGACCAATCTGATCACCCGACTCATATTGCCACCCCTGGGAGGCAGGCGTTGGTGGTCGATCCAGTTGTCGAAGGCACTCGACTGACAAAGGTGCTGATGGACGGTGGAAGTGGGCTGAATCTGTTATATGCAGACACGCTGAAAGGTATGGGCATTCCGATGTCCCGATTGAGCACGAGTAACATGAGCTTCCATGGAGTTATACCAGGGAAGAAGGCTGAGTCTCTCGGCCAGATAGCTTTGGACGTAGTATTTGGCGATTCAAAGCATTTCCGCAAAGAAAAGTTGACATTTGAGGTCGTGGATTTTCAAAGTGCATATCATGCCATTTTGGGGAGGCCAGCCTATGCACGGTTCATGGCTCGACCATGTTACGTGTACCTCAAATTGAAGATGCCCGGTCCCAAAGGTGTGATCACTGTCACCGGAGATAGGAAAAAGGTAGAGGAGTGCTTTCAGAAGGGCTCCAAAATTGCCGATTCCCAAGTGACAGCGGTCGAGTTCGAAGAGTACAAGCAAAACGCAGATCCGAGTGACTTGTTGCGATCCAAGAAGCCCGCCACAGAATCTGCATTCCAGTCGTCCGGTGAGACGAAGCCTGTTCACATCCACCCGACCGACCCCGAAGCAGCTCCGACCCGCATCTCCACAACACTCGACCCAAAATAGGAAGAAGCGCTCATCCAGTTCCTCCGTGAGAACTGGGACATTTTTGCATGGAAGCCCGCTGACATGCCAGGTGTTCCCAGGGGACTGGCTGAGCATCGCCTAAGAGTCGACAAGTCTGCAAAGCCAGTAAAAGAACATCTTCGGCGGTCCGCCGTCCAGAAGAGAAAGGCCATCGGTGAAGAAGTGGCTCGACTGTTGGCGGCAGGATTTATCCGAGAGATATTCCACTCCGAGTGGCTCGCTAACGTCGTCATGGTTCCTAAGAAGGACAAGTCGCTCCGAATGTGCATTGATTTCAAGCACATAAACCGGGCCTGCCCGAAAGATCACTTTCCTCTCCCTCGCATAGATCAAATTGTTGACTCGACCGCGGGATGCGAGAGGTTGTCTTTTTTAGATGCTTACTCCGGGTACCACCAGATCCGTCTGTATGGACCCGATGAAGTAAAAACAGCTTTCATCACTCCATTCGGGTGCTTCTGCTATATCACCATGCCGTTCGGCCTCAAGAATGCCGGAGCCACGTTTATGCGAATGATTCAGAAGTGTCTGCTCACTCAAATCAATCGGAATGTGGAAGCTTATATGGATGATATTGTTGTCAAGTCACGAAAAGGTTCCGACCTGCTCGCTGACCTTGCCGAAACATTTGCCAACCTCAGAAGGTATGATATCAAGCTCAATCCGTCAAAGTGCACATTTGGAGTTCCTGGTGGCAAGTTACTCGGTTTTCTCGTTTCCGAACGGGGAATCGATGCCAACCCAGAAAAGATTGGCACTATTCTCCGAATGAAACGCCCTGTGCGAGTGCACGATGTCCAGAAGCTTACTGGATGCTTGGCCGCATTAAGTCGATTCATCTCGCGACTCGGTGAAAAGGCATTGCCTCTTTACCGACTGATGAAGAAGGCTGACAAGTTCGAGTGGACTCCAGAAGCTGATGCAGCGTTTGCCGAGCTAAAAGCTCTGCTCTCCACCCAGCCGGTGCTTGCTGCTCCAATCAGCAAAGAGCCTCTGTTGCTCTACATCGCAGCCACAGGACAAGTCGTCAGTACTGTGCTAACGGTCGAGCGGGAAGAAGAAGGAAAAGCTCTCAAAGTTCAGCGTCCAGTGTATTATTTGTCTGAAGTCTTGACTCCATCCAAGCAGAGATATCCTCATTATCAGAAGCTTGTGTATGGAATATACATGACCACGAAGAAGGTTGCTCATTATTTCTCTGACCATTCAATCACAGTTGTCAGCGACGCTCCACTATCAGAGATTTTGCACAACAGAGATGCAACTGGTCGAGTGGCCAAATGGGCGATTGAACTTCTTCCCCTTGATATCAAGTTTGAGGCAAAGAAAGCCATTAAGTCCCAGGCAATAGTAGATTTCCTAGCCGAGTGGGTTGAACAGCAACAGCCGACTGAAGTTCACTCGGAGCATTGGACCATGTTTTTCGATGGCTCTAAGATGTTGAATGGTTCCGGTGCTGGGGTTGTCCTGGTTTCCCCCAGAGGAGATAAGCTCAGATATGTGCTCCAGATTCACTTTGATTCCTCCAACAATGAGGCAGAATATGAGGCCCTCCTATATGGGTTGCGCATGGCCATTTCACTCGGCGTCCGTCGCCTAATGGTTTATGGCGACTCAGATTTAGTGGTCAACCAAGTGATGAAAGAGTGGGACGTAAGAAGCCCAGCCATGACTGGATACTGCAGTGCAGTAAGGAAGCTGGAGAAAAAGTTCGAGGGGTTGGAGCTCCATCATATACCCCGACTGAAGAATCAAGCAGCTGATGATCTAGCAAAGATAGGTTCCAAGAGAGAAGCCATTCCGAGTGGTGTGTTCTTGGAGCATATACATACTCCATCAGTCAAAGAAGATCCTTTTACCGAAGAAACTCCGCAGCCCAAGAGTGCCACAGATCCGACTGAAGTTGAAGTCCCAGCGGTGGTCGACTTGATCATGGAGGTTTTGGTAGTCATTCCCGACTGGACGATTCCATATGTTGCATATATCTTGAGGAAAGAACTTCCGGAGGACGAGGAAGAGGCTCGACAGATCGTCCGTCGATCTAAGGCCTTTACCGTCATCAAAGGACAATTATACAGAGAGAGCGCGACTGGAGTCGGACAGAAGTGCATTACACCAGAAGAAGGTCGACTCATCCTCAACGATATTCACTCAGGAACCTGTGGTCATCATGCGTCCTCTCGGACCATCGTGGCCAAAGCGTACCGAGCCGGATTTTACTGGCCCAAGGCGAATGAGATGGCAAAGGAGATAGTAGATAAGTGCGAAGGATGTCAGTTCTACTCGAATATGTCGCACAAGCCTGCGTCAGCTTTGAAGACCATCCCACTCGTCTGGCCTTTTGCAGTTTGGGGGCTGGACATGATCGGTCCTTTGAGAACAGGACGAAGTGGCTTCACGCATGTACTGGTGGCAGTCGACAAGTTCACCAAGTGGATCGAAGCTAAACCGATCAAGAGCCTCGACACCGGTACTGCTGTTAGCTTCATCAGGGAACTGGTATTCAGATATGGAGTCCCGCACAGCATCATCACGGATAATGGGTCGAACTTTGACTCAGAGGAATTCAGAACCTTCTGCAACTCCCAAGGCACGCGGGTCGACTACGCGTCGGTCGCTCATCCGCAGTCGAATGGACAAGCAGAGCGAGCTAATGGACTGATTCTCAAGGGGCTGAAACCGCGACTGATGCGTGATCTCAAACACGCGGCTGGAGCTTGGGTCGATGAACTTCCATCTGTGCTCTGGGGACTGCGGACCACGCCCAATCGGTCGACCGGAAGAACTCCATTCTTCTTGGTCTATGGAGCCGAAGCAGTCTTGCCAAGTGATCTTCTCCACAATGCTCCTCGAGTCGAAACCTACAACGAAGCAGAAGCTGAACAAGCGCGGCAGGACGCAGTCGACCTTTTAGAGGAAGAAAGGGAGATGGCTCTGATCCGGTCGACCATCTACCAACAAGATCTGCGCCGTTTCCACGCTCGAAATGTGAGAGGTCGGGCCTTCCAGGAAGGGGATCTGGTGCTCCGAGTGGATCAACACAAACCACATAAGCTTGCTCCTTCTTGGGAAGGCCCTTTCATCGTCACCAAGGTTCTCCACAACGGGGCATACCGTCTTTACAACGTCGAGCATAATATCGACGAGCCCCGAGCTTGGAACGCGGAGCTACTCCGCCCGTTTTACACTTAAGTTGTATCACTCGGATGAGTTGCAATAAATAGCTTCTGTAATTCATGGGTTTAGAAATAATTGTGTCAGCACTTTTTCTTTTTGTCCACATAAAAACTCCCCCTCAGTGGGTGGCTTAGCTGCGAATCCGTTTCGCCTAAGTTTGGAAAAATCCTGTCGAGTGGTGAGCCAGACTCTCACTCGGAGGCTTAGCTGCGAATCCGTTTCGCCTAAGTTATAAAAATCATACCGAGTGGTGAGCAATCCTCTCACTCGGAGGCTTAGCTGCAGCCTCGTGCTCACCTAAGTTATCAAAATCCTGTCGAGTGGTGAGCCAGACTCTCACTCGGAGGCTTAGCTGCGAATCCGTTTCGCCTAAGTTATAAAAATCCTACCGAGTGGTGAGCAATCCTCTCACTCGGAGGATTAGCTGCAGCCTCGTGCTCGCCTAAGTTATAAAAATCCTACCGAGTGGTAAGCCAGCCTTCCACTCGGAGGCTTAGCTGCAGTCCAAGCACTCGCCTAAGTTTATCAAAATCCTACCGAGTGGTGAGCAATCCTTTCACTCGGGGGCTTAGCTGCAGTCCAAGCACTCGCCTAAGTTTATCAAAATCCTACCGAGTGGTGAGCAATCCTCTCGCTCGGAGGCTTAGCTGCAGTCCAAGCACTCGCCTAAGTTATAAAAATCCTACCGAGTGGTGAGCAATCCTCTCACTCGGAGGCTTAGCTGCAGCCTCGTGCTCGCCTAAGTTATCAAAATCCTGTCGAGTGGTGAGCCAGACTCTCACTCGGAGGCTTAGCTGCGAATCCGTTTCGCCTAAGTTATAAAAATCCTACCGAGTGGTGAGCAATCCTCTCACTCGGAGGCTTAGCTGCAGCCTCGTGCTCGCCTAAGTTATAAAAATCCTACCGAGTGGTAAGCCAGCCTTCCACTCGGAGGCTTAGCTGCAGTCCAAGCACTCGCCTAAGTTTATCAAAATCCTACCGAGTGGTGAGCAATCCTTTCACTCGGGGGCTTAGCTGCAGTCCAAGCACTCGCCTAAGTTTATCAAAATCCTACCGAGTGGTGAGCAATCCTCTCACTCGGAGGCTTAGCTGCAGTCCAAGCACTCGCCTAAGTTATAAAAATCCTACCGAGTGGTGAGCAATCCTCTCACTCGGAGGCTTAGCTGCAGCCTCGTGCTCGCCTAAGTTATCAAAATCCTGTCGAGTGGTGAGCCAGACTCTCACTCGGAGGCTTAGCTGCGAATCCGTTTCGCCTAAGTTATAAAAATCCTACCGAGTGGTGAGCAATCCTCTCACTCGGAGGCTTAGCTGCAGCCTCGTGCTCGCCTAAGTTATAAAAATCCTACCGAGTGGTGAGCAATCCTTCCACTCGGAGGCTTAGCTGCGAATCCGTTTCGCCTAAGTTATAAAAACCCTACCGAGTGAAGAGCGATCCTCACGCTCGAAGGCTTAGCTGCAGTCCAAGCGCTCGCCTAAGCACAGGCACCTTGCTTTGAACCTGCAAAGGACATTTTGAGCCGAAGACAACCATATTCAAGCGCCAAATTCAAGTTCGAATCGATGTCTAAAGGGACCAAAAGTGCTCAGGCGTCAAGCCTGTTAAAGTTTGTCGGATACAATTCCACTCGGCATACCGAGGCAAATTTAAAAGAGTCGAGCCATAAGAAGTTTTTACCCCTCCTGTGGAGGGCTGGAAGGTGCGACGAATTCATCAAGGTCAATTCCGTCGGCGATCCGAGTGGCAGCTGCAAGGAAAGTCTCCATAAAGGACCTGAAGTCGTGCTTCTTGGTATTGGCCACCCGAAGAGCCGCCAGCTTCTCCTCTCGTGCATCTTTGCAGTGGACTCGGGCCAGACACAGAGCAACATCCGCACCACACCGAGCTGAGGACTTCTTCCATTCCTGCACTCGACCAGGGATCGTGTTCAAGCGGGCCATTAATGACTCAAGGTCATTCTGAAGTGTCTCCTCAGGCCAGAGCGTCGAGTCGATGCGAGATGTGGCGGCCTTCAGCCTTGCGAGATAATCCACGACGGATGCAACGCGAGATTCCAGTCGGAAAATATCCATGGCAACCTCGTCATTTACCGGAGAATTGACAGGGTCAAGGTTTGGCTCCAGTCGGCTGGTTTCTTCTTCAAAGTTTTGACAAAATTCTGCAAGAGTGATCACTAAGTCAAGGGGATAGTCGAATGGAAGAAGCCACAGTCAGAAATATTTGCCAAACATGGAGGTTTACCTTCGAGCATAAGAAACAGCTTCTTGGCAAAGCCACTCAGGAAGGCCTCCAGCGCAGTCTTCTTCTCAGTCAATTTGCTGACTTGATCGGTCAAGGCAGCTTTGTCAGTTCTCAGTCGACTGACTTGTTTGTTGGCAATCCCAAGAGCAGTCTTCAGGTTGGTATTGTCTTGTTCAAGCTTGGTGACTGAAGCTAACTTCTCGTCAGCAAGCTTGATCTTCTCAGCTAGCTCAAGGTCTTTCTTCTGCTGGGCCTCCTTTACCTTACCTGCAAGACACATCAAGATCAGGTGTTGAAACAAGCAAGAGGAAAAGCAGTCGTCAAGGTCTCACCAAACATACCTTCAGTCTCCTCCTTCGCCTTTGTCAGCTTCTCCTGAACCAGCTTCAAGCTCAGCTCGACTTGAGTATGTTTCTGTTCTAGCTCTGAGTAGCGAGCCACAAGATCACAGGAGTTCTGCGAAGAACCAATCGACCAAACGTCAAAAATAATTCACTTCCGAGTGAAAAAGGGAAAAACACACGTTTCTAAGACTACAGCCGAATACAAGTATTCGACCGTAGTCTCGGGGACTACACCCAGTGGGTGCACTCAGCGTGCCCCCACTAATCCTGTCAAAGACAAAGTCGACCAGTCGACCTCAAAAAAAAAAAAAGTGTGCGAGACGCATTATCTAAGACTGTGATCAACTGCAAGCAGTCGACCACAGTCTCGGGGACTACACCCAGTGGGTGCACTCAGCGTGCCCCCACCGGTTTGCGAAATCCAGTCGACCAGTCGACTGATAGAAAGATTGACATTATAAAGCCTAAGGCCGACTGCCAGCAGTCGACCCTAGCCTTGGGGACTACACCCAGCGGGTGCACTCAGCGTGCCCCCGCTAACACGGAGTTTATTCAACACTCCCAGTGGGTGACCAATATAAATCCCGGAAAAGAAAAGTTTTTGGGAGCGTATCCAACAGAACAAACAGCAGTCGACTGACCTGGACATTGCTTTGGAGGGCAGAGCTGGCGTCATAGGCTGCTTGACTCGCATCCCGGATGGTCTTCAGCTGCTCCATCATGAGTCCCGCCTGGCGTATCGCCTCCTTCGCCGCACCAGCTTGGTCCTCTGGGACGTGGTGAGTCGTGAAGAGGGAAGGCTGCTGAGCACTCGTCAGTGGGGTCGCGAAGGTCACCGTGTGTCGAGTGGTGTTCTCTCCCTCCACAGTCAGAATCTCAGGCGCTGACGCATCCTGAGACACCTTGCCGGCAGGCGCTTTCCGACTCCTCCTGTGCTTCAGCGGCTCCTCATCCTCATCATCATCAGGCAGATCGATAACAGTGTTGGGTGGAGCTGCAGAGAAGTGTCAGGATCAGAGATCGCGAGTCAGTCGACTAAGTATGGTATTAAGAACACGGCACCTGGATTCGAAGTTGCGGCATCCTCCATCTCGTGGTCATCGGCCCGGGTCGAGGTCTCAGAAGTAGCAGCACTGCAGCTCCAAAGGATCAGTCGACTAACATCAGTGTCGACCAGAGATAAAGTTCGCATAAGAATAAGAAAATATGAACAACACTATTACCCTGAAATGGTGGGGATGGACACCTTCATCTTCGGCAGAAGCTTGGCCGGCTTCGATGAGGCCGCCCTGGGCTGCTTCGGCGCCTTTTCAGTCGGCGCCGGAGAGGTGGTCCGAGGGCGCTTGGTCGACTGGGCAGCGGTCGCTACCCCCTTACCACGTTCGGTCGAGGGGTCGTGGACAAGTTTCGACCGCCTTTCAGAGCACGGTGGAACGACCTCCTCCTCCTCTTCTTCCTCGTCCTCGAGGTCATCTTCATCACCTTCATCATCATCATCGTCGTCGTCATCCCCTGCAGCATCCGAGTCCCATTCCTCCTCTCCCTGGCTCTCGCCCCCGCTCGCCTCACCTCCGCTCGCCTCGCCCCCGCTCGCCTCGCCTTCTTCAGTCGAAGTTTGTGCCCCATTGGGCATCGAGTACAGCTCGGTGAAGGCCTAGCAGTCGCCCAAACAACGATCAGTCGACCAGTCGACAGGATCGGCAGGAATGAATACAACAAAGACACGACGGAAAGCAGAGCAAGTGTACCTTGTTTGGGATGCTGTCGTGGTCGAGTGGAGGAATCCTTCTGGCTCCGCGCGGGTTGTCCCTGTTCCCGGTAACGGCTACCATCCACCTTTCCAGAGTGACATCGTCGACTTCTTCTGGATGGACTCTGGTCTCGTCCGCGGGCCCACAGTACAACCACATGCAGTGGCTCCGGAACTGGAGAGGTTGGATGCGGCGCTTGAGGAAAACCTCCAAGAGGTCCATGCCTGTCACTCCGTCCCGAACCAGCTGCACCACTCGCTCCATCAACATCTTCACGTCGGCTTTCTCCTCCGGAATCAGCTTCAGAGGGGAGGGCTTGTTCACTCGGTCCATGGTAAATTGAGGGAGTCCACTCGACTGCCCTGGCGTCGACTGGACCTGGCAGTAGAACCAAGTCGACTGCCAGCCCCTGACGGACTCGGGAAAAGACATGGGCGGGAATGTGCTATTGTTCCTCACCTGAATCCCCAGGCCCCCACACATTTGGATGACTCGGGTCTTCTCGTCACCTGGGCTCGCCTTCTTCACGGTCTGAGAGCGACACGTGAAGATACGTTTGAACAAACCCCAGTGCGGTCGACAGCCCAAGAAACCCTCGCACATGGACACGAACGCAGCAAGGTAGGCAATGGAGTTTGGGGTAAAGTGGTGGAGCTGCGCTCCAAAGAAATTCAGGAAACCCCGGAAGAAAATGCTCGGTGGCAAGGAAAACCCCCGATCGACATGAGTGGCCAGGAGCACACACTCACCCTCTTCTGGCTGTGGCTGCCACTCCTTCCCCGGCAACCTCGCAGCTCCGTGAGGGATCAAGCCCTCGTCGGCCATGTCGAGGAGGTCCTTCTCCGTGATGGTCGACTGGATCCAGTCGCCTTGGACCCAGCCTTTCGGCAGGCGGGATCTGGACGAAGATCCTCGGTGGCTTGTGGATCTCCCCTTCGCCTTCTCCGATGCCGATGCCTTCTTGGCACGCTCCAGCGCCGCCGTCTTCTCCTTGGCCATGGTCGCCGGTGGGATGCACGAAGGAGAGCGGTGCGGAGGCGAGAGCAGGCACGCTGAGCAGGGAGGAAGGGAGCAGAGGGAGAGAGGGAGAATGCGGAGGCGCAGCACAGAAATCCTCGCCGGGCACATTTATAAGGTCCCTTCCGAGTGGCTGACGTGTGGGCCCGGTCGATCTAATCATATCTGTGAGCAGTTATGGAGACTGGATACGTGGCGAAAAAGGCGGCGCGGAGATCGAGGCGTCTACGCCCCGTCCCATCCGAACGCCGCGGTCCGCCCCGCTTCGCGCGCGCCCCCGAATTTCGCACCCCGCAGAATCCGCGAACAACAAATCTGCCTGTCAGACGCGGCGATTCCGGCGATCCGTCGCTCGGAGATCGACGAAGTTCGAAAGATCACTCGACGCAAAAATAGAATGGATCGAGTCGACCGAAGACGAATTGCTCCTTGTCAACGAAGAGATTCTTTGATCCAGAACAGCGCACAACTAGAGCGCAAAGGTTAATCGGAAACGACGTCAACTCCTTCTTCACTCGAAGCCTCAATCCATTCGGGGGCTAATGATGGGGTTATGTACCTAGGGTAGGGTCACGGACCTGTCCCAAGTAACTTACCCTAGGACATCCCTAGAAGAGGTCGCCTTCCAGTCGACCAACGAGGATCCAGTCGACCAACGAGGACACACTCGACTGGCCTGAAGGACTCGACCACGAAGACGCACTCGACCACCAGGAGGTCAAGAGGCACTCTGCACCGCAACGGCCTGTAATTAAGTAGACTTTATGATAGTAAAGGCACTTTATGTGGGGCGTTACCAGTAACGCCCCAGACTTAACTCACCTTAAACCTTCTCCTACGTGGGCTGGCTGGGGTCCTGGCGCACTCTATATAAGCCACCCCCCTCCACAGGCAGAGGGGTTCGGCACCTTGTAATCCATACATTCATAATCCACTCGACCGCCTCCGGGCTCCGAGACGTAGGGCTGTTACTTCTTCCGAGAAGGGCCTGAACTCGTACATCCTTTGTGCTTACAACCTCTCCATAGCTAGGACCTTGCCTCTCAATACCTACCCCCCACTCTACTGTCAGGCTTAGAACCACGACACTATGTTTGCAAATTCTTCAAAAAACCATTTTACCGAGAAGCTTATGAACCAATGATATATCCTGTTCCTGGTGAACATGATTGGACAAAGACAACATGACCAGACATAGATCCACCTAAATTTCATGTGAAGAAGGGAAGAAAGAAAGAAAAGAGGATAAAGGGCAGATTTGTAACGCCCACGATGCGGCTATATCTCCCACGTGTCGAAGCACGACTTAGAGGCATAACCGCATTGGGTTTTGTCGCAAGAAGGGTCCTCTTCACACAATCCCATGTAATGAACAAGACTGGGATAAAGAGTTGGCTTACAATCGCCACTTCACACAAGTGCTTAAATAAATCATACATCATTCAGAGTACACACATAGTCCGACTACGTCTGTTTGTCTTCTTCATGGACTCGTTCTTCTTCCTTGCAGGATTTCAGGCAAGACGACCTTTACCCTCGATATCACTTCTATCTTTGCTTCGTTCTATCGCTATGATGCGCTACCTATCACTTGCTCTTCAAGCCTCCTAAATTGCCATGTCAGCCTCTAACCTTTTTGACCCTACCTAGCAAACCATTGCTTGGCTATGTTACCGCTTTGCTCAGCCCCTCTTATAGCATTGTTAGTTGCAGGTGAAGTTGAAGATTGCTCCATGATGGACAGGATTATGTTGGGATATCACAATATCTCGTATTTAATTAATGCATCTATATACTTGGTAAAGGGTGGAAGGCTCGACCTTATGCCTGGTGTTTTGTTCCACTCTTGCCGCCCTAGTTTCCGTCATACCGGTGTTATGTTCCTTGATTTTGCGTTCCTTACGCGGTTGGGTGATTTATGGGACCCCCTTGACAGTTCGCTCTAAATAAAACTCCTCCAGCAAGGCCCAACCTTGGTTTTAACATTTGCCACCTAAGCCTTTTTCCCTTAGGTTCTGCAGACTCAAGGGTCATCTTATTTTACCCCTCCGGGCCAGTGCTCCTCCGAGTGTTGGTCCAAACTAGAGCACCTGCGGGACCGTCCCTTGGCAACTTGGGTTATGTTGGTACCTGTACGCTTAGCTTATCCGGTGTGCCCTGAGAACGAGATATGTGCAGCTTCTATCGGGATTTGTCGGCACAGTCGGGTGGTCTTGCTGGTCTTGTTTTACCATTGCCGAAATGTCTTGTAAACTGGGATTCCGAGACTGATCGGGTCTTCCTTGGAGAAGGAATATCCTTCGTTGACCGTGAGAGCTTGTGATGGGCTAAGTTGGGACACCCCTGCAGGGTATAAACTTTCGAGAGCCGTGCCCGCGGTTATGTGGCAGATGGGAATTTGTTAATATCCGGTTGTAGAGAACTTGACACTTGACTTAATTAAAATGCATCAACCACGTGTGTAGCCGTGATGGTCTCTTTTCGGTGGAGTCCGGGAAGTGAACACGGTCTTTGTGTTATGATTCTGCGTAAGTAGTTTCAGGATCACTTCTTGATCACTTCTAGCTTCTCGACCGTTCCGTTGCTTCTCTTCTCGCTCTTATTTGCGTATGTTAGCCGCCATTTTGCTTAGTGCTTGCTGCAACTCCACTTCATTACCACTTCCTACCCATAAGCTTAAATAGTCTTGATCTCGCGGGTTTTGAGATTGCTGAGTCCTCGTGACTCATCAGATACTATCACAACAGTTGCAGGTGCCGATGATACCAGTGTAGGTGATGCAACCGAGTTCAGATGGGAGTCAACGAAGATCTTGGTCGTTGATATGTTTTGTTTCATGTTGATCAGTAGTGGAGTCCAGTTGGGACAATCGGGGATCTAGCAGTTGGGTTATCTTCTTTTCTTTTGGCTTCGTCCGTAGTCGGACTATGTGTGTACTCTGAATGATGTATGAATTATATGTTCATTGTGTGAAGTGGCGATCATAAGCCAACTCTTTATCCCATTCTTGTTCATTACATGGGATTGTGTGAAGATAACCCTTCTTGCGACAAAACCACCATGCGGTTATGCCTCTAAGTCGTGCTTCGACACGTGGGAGATATAGCCGCATCGTGGGTGTTACAAGATTTGAGGTTCCAAAGCCAAAGGAGAGTTCAAGAATGGCCACTATAACATGCAGCAATTGTGGGCTGCAAGGCCATAGATACACCAGCTGCAGCAAACAATTGAAACCAGAGTTGGCTTTGAGAAAAAAATAAGCATGTGGTAAGCACCTTGTTAACTAGTACTATGTTTTGTATTTATTGTATGTTTCCTTCTCTTCATGTTTCCTTCATTTTTGCAAGGCATCTAGAAGATCAAGGAATGTTGATGAAGCACAGACTGCACCAGCAAGAGGAGAGGCTGCACCAGCAAGGGCACAGGCTGCACCAGTAAGAGGAGAGGCTGCACCAAGAGCACAGGCTGCACCAAGAGCTGGTGCAAGGCATGGTGCTGTAAGGCATTCAAGGCCTTTCTCTGCACCAAGAGCTGCTGCTGGGGCTTCCACTTCTGGTGCTTCCACTTCTGCTGGCCCTACAACTCATACTGGATGGATGTCCTTTTTTACTACAAGTGGAAATACCTGAGTGTCATGTGTCATGTTTCTAAACTATGGCAGTTATGCCCAAGAGATGAGGGGGAAAGTTATGTATGTTTCAAACCAATTATCATTTTGGGTTGACATGCTTTCTGGTGGAGTACTCTTTCTACTATGTATGAGTCATGTTTCTAAACTATGTCAGTGATGCCCCAAGAGATGAGCGGCAAGTTAAGTCTGTTTCAAAACAATTATTATTTTGGTTTGACATGCTATCTGTTAGAGTACTCTTTCTGTTATTAGTCATGAATCTAAACTATGTCAATTATGCCCCAAGAGATGAGGGGGTTATGTGTGTACTCTTTCTGTTATTTTGGTCTTTAGGGGTTGTCGACGTCGATGGAACCCAACATAGCCAAAGGTTTAGTCTTGAGGGGTTGTCAACGATGACGGAACCCAAAATAGCCAAAGTTTTAGTCTTTAGGGGTTGTCGACGTCGATGGAACCCAAAGCCAAAGTTTTAGTCTTTAGGGGTTGTCGACGTCGACGGAACCCAAAATAGCCAAAGTTTTAGTCTTTAGGGGTTGTCGACGTCGACGGAACCCAAAGCCAAAGTTTTATTCTTTAGGGGTTGTCGACGTCGACGAAACCCAACATGACCAAAGTTTTAGTCTTTAGGGGTTGTCGACGTCGATGAAACCCAACATAGCCAAAGTTTTAGTCTTTAGGGGTTGTCGACGTCGATGGAACCCAAAGCCAAAATTTTAGTCTTTAGGGGTTGTCGACGTCGACGAAACCCAACATAACCAAAGTCTTAGTCTTTAGGGGTTGTCGACGTCGATGGAACCCAACATAGCCAAAGTTTTAGTCTTTAGGGGTTGTCGACGTTGACGGAACCCAAAGCCAAAGTTTTAGTCTTTAGGGGTTGTTGACGTCGACGGAACCCAACATAACCAAAGTTTTAGTCTTTAGGGGTTGTCGACGTCGACGAAACCCAACATAACCAAAGTTTTAGTCTTTAGGGGTTGTCGACGTCAACGAAACCCAACATAGCCAAAGTTTTAGTCTTTAGGGGTTGTCGACGTCGACACAACCCAAAATCTATCTAACTACATCCATCTATGAAAGCCTATAAGATGATAAAACTTCATAACTTTACCATTCTATGAAGCATCTATGCAAGCAAGATAATTCCAACTAAAAGATCCATACATAACATAGCCATAATAGATTCTTACAGCAACATACTGGAGTTCAACATAGTTCATAACTTAAAGAAACATACTTAGTAGATTCTTACAGAACCATAATTCAAACTAATAGAGCCATACAGACATACAAAACAGATCCATTGATACTACTTCCCAAAAGGTCAGGTTAGCAGCCTCTTCATCTTGTTCATACATCCAAGATGGCCTTGATCCCCTTCATCTTCTGCTTGTTCTTCTCCTCTGCCTTCAACAGATTAGCAATCTGAAGCTTGAGCCGAGCCCTATCTTTAGTGAGCTTGTCATGGCCCTTTTTCAGACCACCCATGTGATCCTTCAACTGGAGATTCTCTTGGATGAGCTTATCATGTCCCTTTTTCATATCACCAATGTGATCCTTCAGCTGGAGATTCTCTTGGGTGAGCTTTTCCTGAGACTGGGTGAGTTCAGCATCCTGCTTCAACTTGATATTTTCTTGGGTTAGCTTCTCCAAAGACTTAGTTAGTTCAGCAACCTGGAACTGCAAGTTCCTCATGTTTGCACTAAGCACTTCCTTCTCTTTCAAATGGTTGAACTTCAGGTTTCTGATGACAGTGCCTTGGGCTTTTGTCAGGTTCATAAGGACTTCATACTTCCCTTGCAGCTTGAAGATCTCTGCCTCTTTCTTCTCCATCTCTGTCTTCATATCTGAGACAACTGAGTTGGTCACCTCAACATTCCTCTCCTCTGCACTCTTAGACTGCAAATATCTGAAATCCAGCACCCTATCCTCTTGGGCATTCAAAAGTTGATGAACATCTTCAAGTAATTTGTCATAGTTGGCCTCCAGTTTATTTTTTTCTTCTGTCAAATGGTGAATAGTGAGTGAGCTATCCAGGTTATCCTTCCTCCTATCACTCTTGCTATCTTGATACATTTCCCATAGCTTCAATAGTGCATTTTGCATTGTAGGAGGCCACTCTGGGTCAACCCATTGAACAGAACCATAGTTCTGACCTTCCTGCAATATATCCAGCACCTATGTTTGTTAAAGAATAGAGTAATATGATCTTAAATAAAGAACTAAAGAACAATAGAGCTAACTAACTGTATTTCAATAGTATACTACAATAATCAATGACCTAGAGAACAACACAACATGTGCACTGCAACCCAATCAAATATCCACTTTATTTAATCATTACAAAAAGTAGAACAACTATAAAGCACTCATAAAGCACTAAACTATCATGATCAAAGCTTAAACAATGCTATGCACTGGAAACTAAGCTCCTGGCCACATATAAAATTAACAGATGCCTACTCCAATGATCAGCATCAGTGATAAGTACTACTTATTGGATAAATAATGGCAATCACAAGAACAAAATCTTACTTGGGGGCCTACTACTAACTGTGGGGCTACTACTAACTCATTTTAATACAAAGACATAGAAAGTGCAGAATCTTACTTTAAGAGGACAGGCTAAGAACCTCCTTCCCGCCTCAAATCACTCAAAGGCTACACGCCTCTCACATGGCAGCCCATGCTGCTCACAGGGAACAATGGTTCCGGTCTCAATGCCCATGTAGTCTTGGTCTTCAATGCTGGCAGGGATCTGCGGGAGCAAAATGAACCAACCCCCCCCCCCCCCCCCCCCCCCAAATTAAAGTCAAATCCCCAAAGCAGGAACCCTAACCCTAACCCTAGCTACACCACTCACCCGGTACAACATGCTATCGTCGTCGGAGGAGTTCATGTAGTATAGGATGGAGTAGTCGTCGCTGCTGTCATCCTCGTGAACCATGGCGCGGTGGCGGCGGGGGAATGCGTGGCGGTCGGCGGCGAATCGGCGGGCGAGAGCTCGAGCGGGGCGAGGGCTAGGGTTCGTGGGGAGTGAGTGAGTTGGGTTCGAGGGAGTTGGGTTTGACCAGGTAGACCAACCGAGCCAGTTCGGCTGCTTGTGAACTAACTGGTGGGGCCGGGTTGTCAGATACAGCGCCAATACAGAGTTATAGGCGGCTTAGCTCGTATTGCAACGACCAGCCTCAAACATGGTACTGACTTGTAAAAAATCTGAATAGTGGTACTGATCCGTTATAACTGCCCCAAGTGTGGTACTTCCCTGCAATTAACTCTTGGTGCTTCGCCTGCGTGGTGGCCAGTAAGTGCATGGTCATGGTGTTGCTTCTGTCTCAGGGTTCACAGGTCTTGTTGTCGGTGTCCTACAATGGATTGTGCTTGTTTGGTCGTGTCGTTGTTTTCATCACTCAACTGTTCGTGTTTATCGAAAACTTGCCGTGGCTCTGGATGGTGAACTATGATTAATAAGTGAGCTCTTAATATCGTGCGTAATTTGTGTCAGTTCTTCATATCTATGCTGCTGCTGTTTGTCCTGCGCCTGTATATAATTGAAAATGGAGTGACAGAAGTGTATAATTTGCAATTTTTGTTGCCTTATCATCACATGCGGGGTTTTGTTTAAAATTAGAAGAGATGACCTTTGGGCGCTGTTGTTTAAAAAGTTTGTCACACTTTTAAAAAGTTGTCACATGGCGGGAGGTGAATAGAGCTCGGCCGGAATAAGTTTTCCCCCCTAGTACCCTAGGGTCCCCAATATCCCCTGGAGGCGATCGCGATCTACCACCCGAGGGTCTGGCAAAACTCACCATCGATCTCCTGGGGGTGATCGGTGCGTGATTCCTTTTTTGTTGTGGACTACGAGTCTGCATGGCGGAAACAACCCAGAATAGGCGGGCGGCGCATCTGGGAGTGGCGGTAGAAGAGGTGTTCATGAATTGGAGGCAACTTCGGAGGATAGGTTTGTAGGGCTGAATCTCCATGGTGAGGAGGCTAAGCTTGATCTCTCGGGTGAGATTGAAGGGCTGATTGAGGAAAAAAGATGGATTGCAATTTTCAGGGTTCACACGCAGAAGCCGTTCAGTCATGTCGCCTTGTTTAAGGCTATGGCGTGGACGCCAGCGCAAGGTGTGATCTTGAAAACAATGAACCCGAATCTGTTTCTAGCCCAGTTTATGTGCCTTGGTGATTGGAATCGTGTGATGAACGGTGGTCCGTGGCTGTTCAGGAAAGCTGCAGTTCCTTTAGAGGAGTATTATGGAATAACAAATGTCCAGGAGTACAAATTAGACCGCATCTCTGTTTGGGCACGGATCACTGGCATACCGGATGGTCTGATGAAGAAAAAGGAAATAGCTCAAAAGATAGCAAGAAAGGTGGGGATCCCCCCAATAAGGGCTAGTTTGGTTACCAGCGATCCCAGGGGGATCCCCGTCGAAATCCAGGGCTCATGGCCCACTAGGCAAACCAGCCCGTGGAAAATCAGTGCGTCGTTTGGTCGATCGTAGCTGGGGGACTTTCTGGCCCAATCCCCCGTGTTTCCCTCGGGAGAACGATCCACGACCCGGGAGGTCGGGTAGAAAATCTACGCTTCTTCTTCTCTCACGCGATCGACTTGGAGCCTAGTGACCTGGAGCCTTTCCCCCCATCCTCCAGCCACCAAATGATATACTACAGACTAGGGAAATATCCACTATGGTGGAAGTGGATCTCGGCAGCCCCATAAAATCCCCCGACTGGGGTTTGCTACCCTGGTTTTTGTTACCTTGCTACCAAACTAGCCCTAAAGGTGATTGTCAATGAAGGCCGCATCAACCCTGCCAAGTACTTGCGAGCTCGAGTCACTCTAATGTTGGATACCCCGTTGGTGCGGTTTGTTCCTTTAACGTTGAAGGAGAGCAAGAGGTACCGTGTTGAATATGAGAAATTACCAGACTTCTGCGATTTTTGTGGCTTAATGGGCCATGTCACAACTGAATGTGGCGACGGAATCCATAAACCAGAGGACTGTGAATGGGGAGAATGGCTATATATTTGTAAATTTTGACACACCGCCGGATGGTACAGGTGGGGGTAGGGGGATGCCCTGGGGCAGTAACATGTTTGGCTGTGGAGGAGGTTTTGGCAGAGGTCGAGGCAACCCTGGTGAACCAAACGATGAAGAATCAAAGGAAATGGACCTGGACGGTGGAGGGAATGTGAACTCAGGAGCATTATACCTTTGGTAAGCGGCTTATTAGCCAACAGGGTACTTTAATCAATCATAGCAACATTCCAGCCTCTAGTGCGCAGGGTATATCACCTCCGCCTGGTTTTGTAAATGATAAGGTGACTCAGTTGGAGATCATTTCTAGTGAGAAGGTTGACAAGGATCTACTAAGTACCCCACAGAAAGTTCATGTCCAAAAGCGATTGGGAGCTTCAAATGATGGTGATAGTGCAAGAAATAGTAATCGGCGACTCCTCTCGAGGGAGATCGCCGGGAGAATTGAAAATCATGTGTTGGAACTGCCGCGGTATGGCCAGTGCCGCGGCAGAGAGGGCGCTTCTGCATGTCCAGAAGCAGTGAGGGCCGGATGTGATCTTTCTGTCCGAGACGCATCTGAACACAGCTAGGGCAGAGAAACTAAGGAATAAAGTGATAATGGACCATGTGGAGGTTGTGGAGAGTATGGGTGCCAGTGGAGGTTTGCTTCTCCTTTGGCGTCGGCCGGTAATGCTACACGTTCGGGATAAAACCAAAAAAAATTCATTGATGTATTAGTGGGATCAGCGGGCGAGGAAGAATGGAGGTTCACCGGGTTCTATGGTGAACCGCGATGGGAGGACAAACATATTTCGTGGGGCTACCTACGAAATCTATACCAACAAACTCGTCTCCCGTGGGTGGTCATTGGTGATTTTAAATTCCCATGAAAAGGAGGGCGGAGCTCCACGACCAATGCGCATGATGCAGAATTTTGGAGATGCTTTGGTGGACTGCGAACTCGAGAACATGGGGTGCATAGGAGAACTATATACATGGTGAATAAGAAGGATCAGAGAGCGCTTAGATAGGGCAGTCTGTAATGGTCAGTTTCATGGTCTCTTTCCCATGGCCAAGATCTCAAATGTCGCACATACTAAGTCAGGCCACCGTCCTCTTTTGATAGATACAGAGGGTGACACCGTGGGTGATCACTTTCATGCAAAACTGAAGCAATTTGGAGCCCTCTGGCTCTAGGAGGAAGATGTAGTTCAGCTAGTTACGGAAGCGTGGGAGAGGACAAACCCAGGTGGGTCCTTAGCGGACAGAACTGCTGTTGTACATGCCTGTGTGGGATAGAGAGATTCTGAAGGCACCTCAAAGGCTCTGTTTGGATCCCAGGGCTAGAGCTACTTTAAGCTACTTGGGGCTGAACTAACTCTTAAAGTATCCAAACACATGGGCTAGTTTGAGTTAGATTGGAACTAACCCATCAAAAAAACTATCCCTGTAGAGAGGTGCTAATTGGAGCTAGTTGTGGTGGGGCCCTAAAAAAATTCTTTTTCTGTCGCGTGCAGCCGCACCGTATCCTATCCATTCGTCCCCGCTGCCTCTCGTTCTCCTCCCCCCGCTGCCTCTCGTTCTCCTCGTCCCGCTGGCCCCTGTCGCCCTGCATCGCCGGCCGCGTCCGCTCGCCCACACCGGCCACGTCTGCCCGCCCCCGCCGCCCCCGTCTGCCCGCCCCCGTCCGCTCGCCCACACCGGCCGTGTGTGCCCGCCCCCGTCCGCCTCCATCCCGCCGCATCAGTCTGCCCGCCCCCGCCCGCCCCGTCCGCCTCCATCCCGTTCCCATTCATCTGCCCCATCTCTGACGCAACCTTCGCCGGCCATGGCACTGGTCACCCACACAAGAGCCGGCCACAGCGAATCCTGATTAAAAGAGTCAAATGATTGAAAAAAGTGCATTTATTTTCAAGCTTACCCTCTCATCCAAACACCACTAAAGGCTAGAGTTAGTTTAAGGTTAGTCTAGAGTTAGAAAATAACTCTAACCTCTAACCAGGTTAGAGTATCCAAACAGGGCCAAAAACGCCTGAAAGAATTGAAGGATGAGCTGGAAAGCCTGCGGTTGGGCCCTCTCTCTGATGAGGCGGCAAACCGGCAGTGTACTATGCTACTTGAAATAGAGGAAAATATTGAGAAAGAAGAAATATACTGGGTGCAACGGAGTCGAGCTAACTGGCTAAAGTTTGGTGATCGCAACACAAATTTCTTTAATAATTTTGCTACGACCAGGAAGAAGAGGAATTACATTCGACAGCTAATGGATGACAGTGGTGCATGGCTGGATGACAATGAGTCAATGCGTAGCCTAATAGCAGATTACTTCCAGCATCTTTTTTCTTCTGAAGTTTTTGTACCAGATCCGAATGTTTTGAATAAAGTAAAATGTGTGGTACAAACTATATGAACGACTCCCTGTTAGCACCATACATAGAAGAAGCAAAAAGATCTCTATTTAGCATAGGGGATTTAAAGGCCCTGGGGCCTGATGGGTTGCATGCCATATTTTATAAGAAGTTTTGACCAATTCTTGGTGAGGATCTGGTTAAGGAAGTTCTGCATGCAGTTAACACTAGGGTGATCCCAGAAGGATGGAACATCACTACTATCGTTCTTATTCCCAAAGTGGACAACCCAGAGAAGATCACACAATTCAGGCCCATCGGTTTATGTAACGTAGTCTACAAGGTAATTTCTAAAAATGTTGGCAGCAAGATTGAAACTCTTACTCCCGGACATTATTAGTGAAACACAAAGTGCCTTTGTGCCTGGCCGCAACAGCGGAGCTACGTGGGGGCGAACTTGGGCCATCGCCCCCCCCCCCCCCCCAGCAAAAACGAATTTTTTTACTACCCCTATATGTATTACACACAGCCCACGACCAGAAGGCCCATTTATCAACTGCTGTCTTCGTTGCGTGGAGACAAACAATCTAGCCAGCCACCAAATCGATTTCCCCTTTGACCTACCACCTGCGACCGCGGACGCATGACGACCTGAGCGTGGGGGTGGGGCACCGGCGTCCGGCAGGCGGCCGCTGTGGCTTGCCGGCGTGGCCGCGTGGGGGTGACCGCTGGCCGCTGGCGGGTGGCCGGCTAGCCGCTCCAATCCGGCCTCTGCTGCGGAGAACATCAGGTAACATCGGCGCCCTGTAGTGCCTCGGTGAGCCGGTGAGCATCTGCCCTCGCTAGATCTTGCTTTTTCTCCTTTACGTTGCCTAGTCTTCTAGTCAATTTCTCCAATCTGGGCGTCCTAGCAAGCTAGCTAGCTACTTTGTCAACACTGCTCTGTACTGGTTATTTGGACCCTGTCAACACTGCTTGCTGGATCTCTGTCTATCTTTCCCCTCTGGAAATTATAGGAAGTTCAATTATTTTGATTCTGAAGTTTATTTCACCTTAGTTGAGGAAAATTCTAATTAGGTCATATGGTCATGGATTTATTCAATTGCATTTTGTACTGAATAGAAAATGTCCTTTACAGTGAGATTGTGAGAGGGAGACGTGATGCTTAAGGGGAAAAAGATTGATGCATTTTTCAAAAGAAAGAGAGGTGATTCAGTTGATGAACCAACAGCAACCGAAGCAATGCCTATTCATCCAACGGACTGTGTTCAACCTCCTCTGTTGTTACTCGAATTTGAGCAACACGGACCACATCCTTCAATGCCTCAACAGCAAGGACATAGCCATCAAACTCAAACAAATGAAGTACAATTTCAAGGGATTGAATTCTTGCAGCGGGATCCAGCACTACGTCCACAAATTTGGCAATATCCACCTAATCAAAGAGATGATGTGCGGCGAGCATATTTGAAGCTTGGTATTATGCAGCCCCGTATGGTCCAGAAGGTCGCAAACGACGCTTTAAGTATGACTGGTTCAAGGATTTCCCATCATGGTTGGAGTACTCGGAGGACAGTCATCGTGCGTATTGCTTCTATTGTTTCTTGTTCGGCAAAAACAAAAACAAGAGAGGTGGTTCAGATGTCTTTACAGTGCGAGGATTTGTAAACTAGAAGAAGGTCTATGATGGAAAGAAATGTGCTTTCTTAAACCACATAGGTTCTGAACCTTGCTCTGAACATAATAATGCAACCAAAGCATGCCATGACTTCTTGAATCAGCAAGGCCATTTAGAAAATGTTGTAGCAATGGGCAACCAGAGGGATATAGAAAGAAGCCAGCTGAGGGTGAAAGTATCAATTGCAGCAGTTAAGTGGCTTACAACACAATCGTGTGCATTTAGAGGCCATGATGAAACTCCAGACTCAAAGAACAGAGGGAACTTTATTGAATTGTTAAAGCTCCTTGCAGAATTCAATCCCGAGATTGCCGAAGTTATTTTGGAGAATGCTCCATACAGTTTAAAGTACACATCACATGAAATCCAACAGGAGATTTTGGGTATTTATGCATTGAAAGTTAGGAAACATATCCGTGAAGAGATTGGGGATTCTAAGTTTTCTATTCTAGTGGACGAGACATGTGATGTAGCAAAAAGAGAGCAGATGGCATTGGTCCTCAGATTTCTTGATGAAGATCGTATATTGCAAGAGCGGTTCTTTGCCTTGATACATGTGACGAACACCAAAGCCGCAACACTTAAAGGGGTATTGAGTTCTGTGTTATCCAAACATGCTTTTGATGTTCAGAACCTTCGTGGGCAGGGATACGATGGGGCTAGTAATATGAGGGGGGAGTTCAATGGCTTGCAAGCTCTTTTTCTTAGAGAATGCCAGTGTGCATATTATGTCCACTGTTATGCTCATCGCTTGCAACTTGCGCTAGTGTCTGCATCAAAGGAAGTGGTCACTGTTTCTCAATTCTTTCAGAAACTTCTTTTTATTGTAAACACCGTTGACTCCTCTGCAAAGCGCCATATGAGCTTCGTGATGCCCAGTTGGAGGAACTAGCTCGGTTACTAGCTATTGATGACAATGAAACTGGTAAAGGGGCAAACCAGATCTGCACACTAAAACGACCTGGAGACACTAGATGGGGGTCTCACTTAGGTTCTATATCCAGCCTAAAGAAAATGTTTAATGCAGTACATTCAGTACTTCAAAATATAGCATCTGATGGGTCAGCTGGCTCAATTCGTGCAGATGGAGACACTGCTTTCAACTACTTATCTTCTTTTGAGTTCATATTTGTCTTATGTCTGATGGAAGAAACATTGGAGATAACTGAAGATCTTGGTCAAGCTTTGCAAAAGAAATCACAGGACATAGTAAATGCCATGCGTCTAGTGTTCACAACAAAGGTTCGTCTTGATGAAATGAGATCAGATGATGGTTGGGAGGCCTTCTTTGATAGGGTTGTTGAGTTTTGTGTAAATCATTCCATTGATATTCCAGATTTGGGAGAAACTTACATTCTGCGTGGTGGTCGTGCTCGTCGCCAACCAGATCATTTTACTAAGGAGCACTATTTCCGGGTGGAAGTATTTCGTGCAACACTTGATACTCAGCTACATGAATTAGAATTCAGGTTCAATGACAAGGTACTGGATCTATTGACCACTAGTGCTACCCTGATCCCTAAAAATAAATTCAGATCTTTCAAAGCTGATGATATTTGTGAGTTAGTCAAGAAATATTATCCAGCAGATTTCACCCAACAAGAAATCTATGGATTGGAGCAGCAACTAAAACACTTTGTTGTGGATGCCTCCAATGATAAAGAGTTGAAAAATGTGTCAACCTTAACAAATCTTTGTCGATATCTCTTTGAGACGGGGAGACATTCTATCTACAATTTGCTTGATTGATTGTTGCGATTGCTTCTAACTCTTCCGTTTCTACAGCAAGTGCCGAGCGAGCATTCTCAACTTTGAAGATCATTAAGACAAGGCTACGTAATACCATGGAAGATGATTATCTAGCCAATAGCTTTCTAGTAAAAATAGAGAGTGAAATCACGCAGAAGTACAGTTATGAAGATGTTCTTGTGCACTTTAAGGGTGCAAAGAAACGGAAAGCTAATCTGTAGTGCAGTGTTGCTGTAGTGAAACGAATGCTCCACGGTTAAATGGTATTTTGGTATAGTTCCTTTTGTTATGGAGTAGGTTATATATATATATATATATGTATATATATATATATATATATATATATATATATATTTGTAAGCTACTATGGAGAAGATCAATATAATTGTATAAGTTTCTAGATATTTGCAATATCTAACTTGCTATATTCGTATGCTTTTGTATTTGAGTTTTTTTAACAGCTTCGCCCCTCCAGAGATTTCTTTCAAGCTCCGCCACTGCCTGGCCTAATTATCACTGATAACGTGATTGTGGCATATGAGTGCCTACATACTATGAAGAAGAGGAAAAAGGGGAAGGTGGGGAACTGTGCAGTGAAGTTGGATATGCACAAAGCACACGATAGAGTTGAATGGGTGTTTTTACAAGCAATTCTAGGTAAGCTTGGTTTTGATGACAGATGGATTCAGTTGGTCATGGCATGTGTCACATCCGTTGAGTACAAGGTGAGGTTCAACTCGAATGAAACCTTACAGTTCACACCAACAAGGGGGCTTCGGCGAGGGGATCCATTGTCACCATATTTATTCCTGCTTTCTGCGGAGGGTTTATCAGCACTCACTGCTCATGAGGAGGCAGCGGTTAACTTGGTTGGTGTCCAGGTGTGTTGAGACTCTCCCACAATTTCACATTTGTTATTCGCTGATGATTCTCTTGTGTTGATGAGAGCAGATCAAAGGTATGCACAAACATTGAGAACATTGCTAGATGACTATGTGCAGCTTCGGGTCAACTTGTGAGTGAGGCAAAGTGCTCTATATATTTTAGCCCTAACACTGATGTGGAAACTAGAGTAGAGGTATGCCAAATTCTGAATATTATGATGGAGTCTCTCTCAGATAAACATTTGGGCCTCCCGACGATGATCGGAGTGGACCGAGTTACATGTTTCAAACATCTTATAGAAAGAATTAAGCTTATGGTTAATCGATGGAAATAGAGAACTCTCTCCTATGGTGGAAAGGAAGCTCTAATAAAAGCAGTGGCCCATGCCATCCCTATGATATGCGATGAGTGTGTTCAAATTCCCCAAAAAAATCTGTAAGGGAATCACTGATGCAATGTCACAATATTGGTGGGGTGATGAGGAAAACCACAAAAGGATGCACTGGTCCGCTTGGTGGAAGATGTGTGTGCCGAAGGAGAATGGAGGAATGGGTTTTCGTGATATTCACAGTTTTAACTTGGCGATGCTAGCCAAGCAGTGCTGGAGATTGATTGAGAATTTTGACTCCTTGTGTGCTAAAGAAGCAAGATATTATTCCAATGAAGATATACTAAATTGTGAGTTGAAGAAGGGGTCGTCTTTTGTCTGGCAGAGCATATGGGCAGGGACCCAAACATTGAAGAAGGGGTGTATATGGAGAGTGGGAGACGGTGCCAAGATAGATATTTGGAATGATTGTTGGGTTCCCAATAGCAGTTCTAGAAAAGTGGTAACCGTCCGAGGAAATCGTGTGCTCTCAAAAGTCTCTGAATTAATTGATCCATACACTGGCGAGTGGGATGAACAGTTGATACATGACAACTTCTGGCATATAGACGCTGAGCGTATATTGCAGATCCCTTTATTTAATCAGGCGATAGAGGATTATGTTGCTTGGCATTTAACAAAGAACGACATTTTTTCAGTACGCTCGGCATATTATAAACAGTGGGAGGATACCTATTTGGGAGATAATTCAGCGTCAGGTGGACAGGGTGGTTCTTTACCACACCCGGTATGGAGGAAGCTGTGGAACCTAAAACTTCCGGGCCAAATCAAGATCTTTGTTTGGAGATGTCTCCACAATGCGATACCATGTTTTTCTATACTCGCAAATCGACACATTGGCAAGGTTTTAGAATGCCCTATATGCAAGGGTGGAACGGAGGACATACATCATGCATTATTCACATGCTCTAGAGCAAAGGAAGTGTGGAAGGCGCTGGGTGTGGAGACACTTATCGCTGATGCGACTCTAGTGGACAGATCGGGTGCTGAGATGCTAAGTTTGCTTCTGTGTGATAAATCAAACCAGATTTTGTGTAAGTCTCCGATCGAGAGGGCTGAACTGGTGGCCACAGCCTCATGGTATATATGGTGGCAATGTAGGCATCAAATCTATGGGGAAGTGGTACAAAATCCTATACGAACAGCACCAACAATTCATACATTAACACTGAATTTTGTTAGAGTAGCAGGGAAATCAAATACAGTGCCAAGAATGAATAGATGGAGTCCGGCCCTAGAGACACAACAAATATTGAATGTTGATGCTTCATTCTGTGAAGAGGAAGACTATGACGCCCCGAGACCGATGCTCTAGTTGCCTTCTATTTATTTTAGTTGTTGTCGTGTGTTTATTATGTTTGTTGCTATGTTCATGTTGAGTGCTTGTCATATTTTGCTTCTTGCATCATGCTATTTATTAATTGTATTTTGCCATCCTTGTTGTTGCCATGATCATCTTGCTTTGTCATATGCTTCATGATGTGCTATTGCATTTTGTCATTATTGCTGCATTTGCATCATGATCATTTTTGTTGTGGGCTTGTTATCTTTGTGAACTCCTTCTCCTCATCTTCTTTGCTGTTCCATCTTTCCCTTCCATATAAACCATCATCAAGTGCATCACCCAATCACTAGCTTCTTCCTTTCAATTCTCACACATTTCTTGCAAGTGGCATTTTTCTGTCCTCAATAAATGTTTATTCTTTTCCTATAAATCCTGCACTTTGCCTACATCCTCTCTGCTAATTTTCAGCCCATTTGAAAGTGTTTTGGTTGGGTTAAAAAAATGGCTCAAGTTTGAATTTAATCCAAACTTGAATTATTTTTATATCCTTAAAAATGCCCAAAGCAATTTACTAAAATTCTGCACAAATTCTGGACTCCAGGGATATTCTCATATCTCTCTCCACCCTCTCCATTATTCCTGTGCTTTTCTGTCTTGTTTTCTGTCTGAAGAAAAGAGAAGAAGAGAAGCAGCAGTGGCAACAGCGCAGCCCACCAGCACTCACTCCCCGCAGCCCACCTGGGCATTTCTTTCCCCGGCCCAGCCGAGCCGAACGGCCACCTGCTCCGCTACAACGCCGTCTCCCTCCTCTGCCTTCAGGAGCGCCAACGCCGTGAGCTGCTTCACGGACGTCGAGGCCAGCACGTTCCGCTCCCATATATAGCCCCAAGCCCGCGCCCCCTAGGGTTTCCCTCTCGACTCCGCCACCCTTTCCCTTCCCCTGTTTCTCCTTCTTCCTCAAGAGACAGAGAACAGAGGGCACCACCGAGAGCTTCGCCTTTTGCCTGCGTGGACGGAGGCCACCACGGTCATCTCCGACATGCCCATCTTCTTCCTCGACGTCGACTACTTCCGTTCATACGTCTTCCCCGCCCAAGGATCACCAAGTTCGTCTACCTCCCCGTCGCTGTCTTCTTCCCCTGCTTCCTCTTCTTCACGGAGCCGAGCACCACTTTGATCAGCGCATCCTCCCGCCCTCTCCGATCTCCGTCGACCTCGTACGACTCCAGCGACACCCCCACGGTGAAGCTCCGATCCTCCCCATCTCCCTCTCTGGTCTAGTTTGTCTGCATATCCATCATTTCGCGCGTCTCCGGTTTCGGCCGCCATGGCCATGACCTTGGGCTCGAGCTTGTGCACCTCGCTTCACAACACATCTGTCCGCACATGCTGCCGCTGGTGCACCCATGCATAGCGCACCCGACCCGCGCCTCGCACGCACCCCTCGTCTCGCGCCCTTGGGCCGTTGCCTCCCGCCTGGCCGCACTTCGCCGCCATGGCCGCACTTCGCCGCCATGGCCGCAGGATTATGCCCGCACACAACCACACATGCGCGCACGCATGTGCTCGTTCAGTAGCAGCGCCCTCCACCTATTACCGCACCCCCGCCGCTTCTCTGTTGTTGCAGAGGCCGCCGCCTTTGGTCGCTGCAGTCACCGCCGGTTGTCGCCGTGCAGCCATGGCCAAGCTCGTTCTGCTGTGAGAGAGGTCATAAACAGCAGGGAGCTCTCTTTGTCGAAGAGTAGGAATTCTTTTTACTCCTCAGCCCCTTCGTCGCTCTGGTAAGGAATCTTGACATAGGTGTTTTGAATTACTTTTCTTCCCCTTCAAATTTTCTTTAGGATCACGCAGTGGGTTTTTCGATCATTGTCCCTCACCTCTTTTCATCCGCTTTATTTCCCATCAAGTTGACTTGAGCCTCTTCATCTTTGAGTTCAATCCTCAGTTGTTTTATTTTCCCACCCGCCCTCCCCTTTTTCTCCTCGGAGCCGGAGTCCATAATCGAGTATCCATCCTACTTGTGCGAAGCCTTTGCTTTCTTTCAGCGGGTGTTTTCTCTTCAAGTTATACGTCAGTTCCCCTTTCTAGTTGCCTTGTTTTTTTCCGCCCTCTCATCCTTTTTCTTCTCGGAGCCTGAGTCTCTTTGGAGCATCAGTTTCATTCGTGTGGAGCCTCTTCAGTCTTTCATCAATTGTTTCAACCGGTGAATTCTCTTTTGTTTGACATTCTTCATCTCTTTTACGGTGGATCCAATTCAAGTTTTTTGGGTTGATCACATTCTTTTCCTTGGATCAAGTGTTCTCCTTGATCGTTTGCCTCTCGCCATTCAATCATTCTAGAGTTCGGAAGACATCTCAGGAGATTCGTCTGTGTTCCAATTAATTCGAGGTTGTCACCTCATTCAAATATTTCAATTGTTCCAATGCATCATCTATCTGTTCAACATCCCTTTCCAACGGTGTTTTTCTCTTTAGTGGGCCCTAACCCACAGGTCTTTTCCGAGGATCTTACATGACTCTTCTAAGTTTCCCGAAGTTATTCTTAAATCCTTTTCGAAGTTGACGTAAGTATGAATTTCATCAGTGAGAGGCTTTTCCAAGATCAATTTCAAATTATCTTTCATTGTTGACTCAACATCTGTGCTTTTCATTCTCCCGGAGTATCTCAACAATTTTTGTGTTCTTTCTCGTCGTTCTCAACTTTTGAAGACCGAAGAAGAGTTTCTCTTAAATCTTGTCCGTTCTCCCGAAGATTCATGTCGCTAGCTTGATGCTATCTGCTCAAATTGTTTCCAGTTGTGCAATTCTTTTTCATCCATCCGGAGTATTTCAGGAGTTGCTTCCCTCTCGATCATCCGGAGGTCATCTTTTCAGAAGATTTCTTCGTTCTAAGTTTTCAGCTTTGGTCGTCTCAATATTCTTCTGGTGCTTCGTTCAAGTAGTCTTCAATCAGTTCACGATCTCTTCGTTCTATTGTCCCTAAATTCCCTCAAGTATCTTCGTGCTTGCTCTAATTCTTCCCGGTGATTCGTTCTCTTTTCTTCGTTCATTTTCATTTCTAACGGTGGTTCGTTCAACATTCCTATTCCTTGTCGGCATATCAATTCATTCATTCTTTCCAATCCTACCGATGGTGCATGAAGATTTCCCAAGCTTGCGCTATATCTCCCTTAATCCTTTCCAACGCGAATAAGTAGTATGCAAATCCATTGCTTCCCATCGATTTAATTGGTGGAGGATAAACATAACATAATTCTTATTCTTCTTTCATCAAGTTGATCAATCGCTTCTTTCGGAGTTTGTTCAGCATATCACATTCTTGGTTTAAAGCTTTTTCATCTTTTCTTTTCCGGAGTTCCAAGTTTTCTTGCTTGTCTCGTCACGAAGCTCCATCTAAGTCATCGCAAGTTCATCTCGTTCTTTTTCAACATTCGTTTCTTTAATCCTTTTAATACTGGAGTTCTTGTAGTGTTCTTCACGGTGGTTCTTCATGATTTAATTCATTCTTTCAAGTATTCATCAAGATTCTTGTTGGTGGAGTTCAAGTATCTTTTCTTCTGGTGTCTCGAAGTGCAATTAATTCTCCGTATTCTTATGAAGTGGAGTTTTGCATTTCTTTGGTCTTCTCAGATATTCAAGCATTTGCTTGTGGCACAGTTTCACCTCAAATTTGAGAGGATTTTCCATAAGTCCACAACAAACTTATTTTTTTTTGTTGATTTTCTCAGCAACCTCGTTAAAACTTTTCTTCTAAGGAGGCTATCTAATTAATTCGTGGTGAAACTTGTTGTTCTCTTATCTGTTCTTTTCATTCCACTAATTTAATTCTACCGGAGGCATTGTGTTGTTCATCTCATCAAGGTCGTCCCATCTTGTGAAGTTCATGTTCTATTCCTTTTCTATCTTGTTCTAATCGGAGTGGTTTCAGTGTCTATCTTGTTTCCATGAGCATTTGATTCTCGTCATATTCGCCATTCCTCTTTCTACCCGAGTGCTCTCGACTTGGTTCATCTTTTCTCTTGCGCTCTTATTTCACCTCATCCTCTTTCTCTTCCGTCTCGTTCCTAAGATCTCGGGACGAGATCTTATGTTAGTGTAGGAGTGTTGTGACGCCCCGAGACCGATGCTCCAGTGGCCTTCCATTTATTTTAGTTGTTGTCGTGTGTTTATTATGTTTGTTGCTATGTTCATGTTGAGTGCTTGTCATATTTTGCTTCTTGCATCATGCTATTTATTAATTGTATTTTGCCATCCTTGTTGTTGCCATGATCATCTTGCTTTGTCATATGCTTCATGATGTGCTATTGCATTTTGTCATTGTTGCTGCGTTTGCATTATGATCAACTTTGTTGTGTGCTTGTTATCTTTGTGAACTGCTTCTCCTCATCTTCTTTGCTGTTCCATCTTTCCCTTCCATATAAACCATCATCAAGTGCATCACCCAATCACTAGCTTCTTCCTTTCAATTCTCACACATTTCTTGCAAGTGGCATTTTTCTGTCATCAATAAATGTTCATTCTTTTCTATAAATCCTGCACTTTGCCTATATCCTCTCTGCTAATTTTCAGCCCATTTGAAAGTGTTTCGGTTGGGTTAAAAAATGGCTCAAGTTTGAATTTAATTCAAACTTGAATTATTTTTATATCCTTAAATATTCCCCAAGCAATTTATTAAAATTCTGCACAAATTCTGGACTCCAGCGATATTCTCATATCTCTCTCCACCCTCTCCATTATTACTGTGCTTTTCTGTCTTGTTTTCTGTCTGAAGAAAAGAGAAGAAGAGAAGCAGCAGCGGCAACAGCGCAGCCCACCAGCACTCATTCCCCGCAGGCCACCTGGGCCTTTCTTTCCCCGGCCCAGCCGAGCCGAACGGCCACCTGATCCGCTACAGCGCCATCTCCCTCCTCTGCCTTCAGGAGCGCCAACGCCGTGAGCTGCTTCACGGATGTCGAGGCCAGCACGTCCCGCTCCCCTATATAGCCCCGAGCCCGCGCCCCCTAGGGTTTCCCTCTCGTCGCCGCCACCCTTTCCCTTCCCCTGTTTCTCCTTCTTCCTCAAGAGACAGAGAACAGAGGGCACCACCGAGAGCTTCGCCTTTGCCTGCGTGGACGGAGGCCACCACGGTCATCTCCGGCATGCCCATCTTCTTCCTCGACGTTGACTACTTCCGTTCAGACGTCTTCCCCGCCCAAGGATCGCCAAGTCCGTCTACCTCCCCGTCGCTGTCTTCTTCCCCTGCTTCCTCTTCTTCACGGAGCCGAGCACCACTTTGATCAGCGCATCCTCCCGCCGTCTCCGATCTCCGTCGACCTAGTATGACTCCAGCGGTACCCCCACGGTGAAGCTCTGATTCTCCCCATCTCCCTCTCTGGTCTAGTTTGTCCGCATATCCATCGTTTCGCGCGTCTCCGGTTTCGGCCGCCATGGCCGTGACCTTGGGCTCGAGCTCGTGCACCTCGCTTCACAACACATCTGTCCGCACACGCTGCCGCTGCTGCACCCATGCATAGCGCACCCGACCCGCGCCTCGCATGCACCCCTCATCTCGCGCCCTTGGGCCGTTGCCTCCTGCCTGGCCGCACTTCGCCGCCATGGCCGCAGGATTATGCCTGCACGCAACCACACATGCGCGCACGCATGTGCTCGTTCAGTAGCAGCGCCCTCCACCTATTTCCGCACCCCCGCCGCTTCTCTGTTGTTGCGGAGGCCGCCGCCTTTGGTCGCTGCAGTCGACGCCGGTTGTCGCCGTGCAGCCATGGCCAAGGTCGTTCTCCTGTGAGAGAGGTCATAAACAGCAGGGAGCTCTCATTGTTACGAACACACGGCTATCCCACTGGTTAGAGCAGCCACTATTCATTTGGTGGGTCTTGGGTTCGAGTCGCAGCCGGCCCCATTTTTGCTCTGTTTTCCTGTTACTTTTGCACACTCAGCCGCTTGGGTCAATTCCACTTCTGGGCTTGCACCGTGCGTTGAATCCGGCCCGTGTATTTTTTCCCTATTTAAAATTGTTGTTTGCATTGTTTTGCACAAATGACATGTTAAAATAGTTTATTTCATAACTTAATAACTGCAACTCCAAATTTAATGTTCTTTATATGTAAATGGGCTAGAATAATGCATAGATTAACATGTTGCACTTTATTTTCCTGTTTAACAACAATAAAATATGTTTTAGGGTAAAACAGTACGAAATCCGAAATATGCATCTGGGGATTTTCCGAAATTATTGTTTGTTGTTCCGGCCTCATTTAAGCTTGCCTAAATAGTTAGTTTATTTGTGATTCACCTTTTGCCATATTTAACAACATTTAATATGGGAAACACTTTGTATCAGTAGTCTGATAGAAGACTTCCATCAGAGTCCTCCTCTGACAGCCCATATTTCTATCTGACCCGACAATTAATAAGCGCTATAATTTATCCTTTCCGAGTAAATCTCTCGTCCTCGACCGACCGACCCACCCCCCACCCCGTCTCGCACCCCACGGGCGACTCCATCCCCGACGAGTCCCAGCCGGCCCCATTTTTGCTCTGTTTTCCAGTTACTTTTGCACACTCAGCCGCTTGGGTCAATTCCACTTCTGGGCTTGCACCGTGCGTTGAATCCGGCCCGTGTATTTTTTTCCCTATTTAAAATTGTTGTTTGCATTGTTTTGCACAAATGACATGTTAAAATAGTTTATTTCATAACTTAATAACTGCAACTCCAAATTTAATGTTCTTTATATGTAAATGGGCTAGAATAATGCATAGATTAACATGTTGCACTTTATTTTCCTGTTTAACAACAATAAAATATGTTTTAGGGTAAAACAGTACGAAATCCGAAATATGCATCTGGGGATTTTCCGGAATTGTTGTTTGTTGTTCCGGCCTCATTTAAGCTTGCCTAAATAGTTAGTTTATTTGTGATTCACCTTTTGCCATATTTAACAACATTTAATATGGGAAACACTTTGTATCAGTAGTCTGATAGAAGACTTCCATCAGAGTCCTCCTCTGACAGCCCATATTTCTATCTGACCCGACAATTAATAAGCGCTATAATTTATCCTTTCCGAGTAAATCTCTCGTCCTCGACCGACCGACCCACCCCCCACCCCGTCTCGCACCCCACGGGCGACTCCATCCCCGACGAGCACGCTCACCGCGGCTACCTCCACCATGAACCTGCTCCGCACCACGGCTCCGCAATGCCTACAGCTGCTCCACATCGTTGGTGTGGCGTCCCGCCCCCGTCTACTCCGCCCGACCGCATAATCCCCATCTCCGACCCGAGCCCCAGCCTGATCCTGCTCCATCTCCATCCCTCCTGCCGCACCGGTGTGCCGTTTTGGGACGGCAAAGAAGCTGCACGCACATCCCCGATGTGGTCCCCTGGTATGTCCTCACACGAAGTAGGATTTGATTCATCTCATGTTTGATTCCTTTTTAATCACTGGATTTGATTTGGGTTATTGGACGCAATGCTTGCTTTGATGGATTTTGCTGAGTGTATCTATATTATGACCGATGTGTAATGGTTCACTATTTCATCTACGAATTTCGACATGATTTCAAAGTTTCATGCTTCTATCCATGTTCAGATCTGTCCCCAACTACTATCTTTGTGCTTCTTAGTTCTGTATCATCTAAATTGTTATATAGATCAACCGCAAAAATAAATAAATTATATAGATGCTTCTGGATCCTATATATTTTGCTTTCAAATGCCAAAAAAACATGGATTATGTGTACATAGCTAGTCTCGTTTTTTCAGAGTGTACGACAGCATACAAAAAAAGTATGTTGATGCGATATGGTGCTTTCGGAATTTACATACTTCATATATATCGTAATCGTGCTTCATTGTCGTGTCAAGTTTGCTTCATAGTTCATAGGCATCATAGTTGTGCTTCCTCACTGTGTACAATTTGCCTATTTTTCATACTTGAGCTTCTATGCTGTGGTAGTTTGCTTCGTATGTTTTGTACTTCTACATCTACGTTGTGTTCAGTTTGCTCCATTTTTGTGCTTCATATTGTTTTGTAGGTTCGTGTTTGTATTCAAATCAATCAGCTCGTGCACCACACATTGTTGCAACCCCAATGGTAAATGAAGAACATGCTCTGCGACAGTGAGGCAGACATGGCGCTGGTTGATGCTGGGCATGGTGTGCGTCATGAGATTGAGCATCTTAGTGCCTTGTGTTCTTATCATCAGCTTGGAAGCAAACTAGCAAGGACCACATTCGGTGGCCACAGGTTAATAACGTAGGCCACTCAATGGTGCTACCCTCGCTGCTCCTTGCATGATCTCTCGTGTAGTTCATCGGCGCTGACATCCGTAGATTTGTGGAAGAAAAGTAGGACATCAAAGCATGGTTTGTAGCGTTGGAAGCATTACTTGCTTATGATGGAAGCAGACTGAGCAGATTTGTATTACATGGAAACACGTCCCTATTGTTCTTGAAGCATGTGCGTACAGGATAATGGTTCTTGTTTTAATAGAAAGGTCTTATTTGCTTAGAAGCAATTCTCTAGTCTGTCCAAACAAGTATTTGATTATTTTGATGTGAAAATACAATTCCAATTTTATAATTGCATTGGCAACATTTTTTTTGTAAACATTGGCAAGACATTTGGGGAAACCTTTTTTGATTAAGAAAACCACATGGAAGAGATTTTTTTTTGGAAATACCAATACATTGGACGCAAATATATGCCACACTGAAGCACATTTCAAGACAACTTGAAGCATATATTCTCTGGATGGAAGCAAATATTACCTCAGCATACAGGACAAATATTCTTACATAGAGACAAATTTCATTAGTACTGGAAGCAAATTATATGAACCTTTTCTTTTGTATGTTTTGATAGATCCAAGCAAATTTTAGTTACAAATAAGAAAGTCAAGTTGTTGAAACATATTTTGACTTCATAAGAAGCAAACAAAATTATTACACTGGACAATTTTTTTGTTAGATCAAAGCAAATTTAACCTTTATTGGAAGCACATTATAGTATCGATAGAAACAAAATTTAGTATCAGTGGAAGCGAACATATTCTGAAGTACCAGAATATGAAAGAAAAGGAAGTATATTTATATGAAATAAATAGCATTACATTGTCATCCTCCCGTGATTTTGTGGTGCAGTTAGTGTGAGAGCAAATTACGTGAGAATTGAGGGGACCCATACCAATCCAACGTGATTTTAGGCTGTAATTGGCTGTAGGAAGCAATCAAATGGAAACAGACTCACCTCCAAGTACTAATCCAACGTACACAAGCAACCTAATCTAACGGTGCTCCACTGGTCTGACGAGAGCGCTAGGATCAGTAGTCTGATGCCTAGCATCTCCCATTTAATATTGTTGAGTACCTAAACGAGATCAAACTAAATAATTGCATGTGGTGTTTTGTCAATATGCAACTCGTTGCATATTGACCTCCACTTAACTTGTAGTATTGTTTGTTGCACTTTGCCATGCCATGCCTCTTTAAACCGGACATGCATCATACTTGTTTGTGCATCATGCCATGGTTATGCTTGTGCATTTACCATGTTGTTTGTTTCTTTCCGGTGTGGCTTCTTAGTTTCGGTAATGTTGCGATTGTGAGGATTCGTTCGACTACTCCCGTTCGTCTTCTTCATTTCTTCCTTGCGGGATTTCAGGCAACATGACCGTCACCTTGGATCCACTACTATCATTGCTATGCTAGTTGCTTCGTTCTATCGCTATGCTGCGCTACCTATCACTTGTTCTTCAAGCCTCCCAAATTGCCATGTCAGCCTCTAACCTTTTCGCCCTTCCTAGCAAATCATTGCTTGGCTATGTTACCGCTTTTGCTCAGCCCCTCTTATAGCGTTGTTAGTTGCAGGTGAAGTTGAAGATTGCTCCATGGTGGACACGATTATGTTGGGATATCACAATATCTCTTATTTAATTAATGCATCTATATACTTGGTAAAGGGTGGAAGGCTCGGCCTTATGACTGGTGTTTTGTTCCACTCTTGCCGCCCTAGTTTTCGTCATACCGGTGTTATGTTCCCGGATTTTGCGTTCCTTACGCGGTTGGGTGATTTATGGGACCCCCTTGACAGTTCGCTTTGAATAAAACTCCTCCAGCAAGGCACAACCTTGGTTTTACCATTTGCCTCACCATCACCTATACCTTTCACTTGGGTCTACCAACCCGAGGGTCATCTTTCTTTTAGCCCCCCCGGGCCAGTGCTTCTCTAAGTGCTGGTCCAAACCGAGCGATGTCCGGCGCCCCCTAGGCAACCAGGGTCTATGCCAACCCGATGTCTTGCTCATCCGGTGTGCCCTGAGAACGAGATATGTGCAGCTCCTATCGGGATTTGTCGGCACAGCGGGCAGCTTTGCTGGTCTTGTTTTACCATTGTTGAAATGTCTTGTAACCGGGATTCCGAGACTGATCGGGTCTTCCTTGGAGAAGGAATATCCTTCGTTGATCGCGAGAGCTTATCATGGGCTAAGTTGGGACACCCCTGCAGGGTATTATCTTTCGAAAGCCGTGCCCGCGGTTATGTGGCAGATGGGAATTTGTTAATGTCCGGTTGTAGATAACTTGACACCAGATCCGAATTAAAAAGCATCAACCTTGTGTGTAGCCGTGATGGTCTCTTTTCGACGGAGTCCGGGAAGTGAACACGGTTTTGGGTTATGATTGACGTAAGTAGGAGTTCAGGATCACCTCTTGATCATTACTAGTTGACGACCGTTCTGTTGCTTCTCTTCTCGCTCTTATTTGTGTATGTTAGCCAACATATATGCTTAGCCGCTGCTGCAACCTCACCACTTTACCCCTTCCTTACCCATTAAGCTTTGCTATTCTTGATACCCATGGTAATGGGATTGCTGAGTCCTCGTGGCTCACAGATTACTACCACAACAGTTGCAGGTACAGGTTATGCGATGATCATGACGCGAGAGCGATGTTACTTGTTTTGGAGTTTCTGCTTCTGCTTCTTCTTCGATTAGGGGATAGGTTCCAGGTCGGCAGCCTGGGCTAGCAGGGTGGATGTCGTTTGAGTTTCTGTTTGTGTTTTCATCCGTAGACGGATGGTTCTCTTATGTAAGATGATGTTGTATTCGTGTGGCATTGTATGCCTTATGTATGTATCCCTATCTATTATGTAATGTTGATGTAATGATATCCACCTTGCAAAAGCGTCTTCAAGATGCGCTTCTATCCTTGGTGGGACCTTCGAGTTCCTTTAGGATAGGGTCGCATCTTGGGCGTGACAAACACTCATGTTCTTGTGGTGCTATTGTTCGGGACCATCGAGGTAATTTTATCATAGCATCGACGTCTAAACTCCAGCATGTGGCCAACATTGTTACTGTGGAAACAGCTGCGCTGCAAGAAGGGATCAAACTTATTCAAAGTATTGGAAGCAACGATGTCCTGGTAAGAATGGACAATGTCACCATGGTGGAAGCTTTGAGGCACAATGAAGGTCATTCTATGGTAGCAGCTCCTCTCCTCGAGGGCTGCAGAATGTTACCTAGAGAAATCGGGAAGGTTACTATTGAGCATTGTAATAGAGAGTCGAATGTAGTTGCTCATGAGCTAGCGAAGTGGGTTCATGCAAACAATCCATCCTTGTGGGTAGATGCACCCCTGATTTATTTCTACATTTTTAGCGGATCATGTAAGTGTTATTTAAAGTTAATAAAGCTAGCCATGAAGGCCTTCCCATAAAAAAAGATGTCACATGGCGGTAGATAACAATGCTATCATACCTCTGGCATTTAGGATAAAATGCTATAAATGCTACCTTAGGTGGCGTGCAGGGGTGCATTCCCGGTAAGCTTATATCGCCGCTTAGCCATCTTCTGCTTATCATCTTGACATGCCTCTGGATGGGTGTGATCTATCCTCTAGCAAGTTGCCACATGCTTAGTGAATGCCACTTAATCGCCTGGAGGTCTTGACACCGCATTGATAAGTGACTGGCGTCATGGTGCAGTGGAGCGGTGGTAACTGGCCTGTGCCTACCGGGTGCGTGCTTTGGTCCCCGGTCGTCCCGTAGACGCAGCTGGCGCGGCTTGATCTTGCTTCCATTTGCTGCGTCGACCTTGTCGGCCTCGCCTGGCCGGCAAAGGACACTTCTCTTGGAATCCTTGACTTGGGCTTGTACTTGACGGGTCCAGCTATATTGATACAACCATTCCCCCGACAAGCCCTGGTCATCGGGGCGGAGGCTTCTCGTCCGTGCACAAGTCAGGGGAAAAGAAACACCCCTGTTTGTGTACCCCAACAAACCGTGTCTCTATTTTGATTTGGCAAGACAATGCAGTGACCATATCACATAGATATATGTTTGTTGATGCTTTTATTATGTACTACTTCGCAATAGAAGACTTGGTAGTTTAATCCTGTCCACCTTACTACCAAACTGGTTCACCAAAATGAGTTTCATATACTACATGCTAAACCTATTATGTATCTGCTTTTTTCTTCTTATAGAATGCTGACAGAATTTGGGGAAGAGTAGCTTATTAAGCAATGGTAAAGAAAGTAATGCAGATAAGGTTCAGGATAGTGAGACATCCTTGTTGGTCTCCAACAAAGCTGATAAAACAGCTAAGGAAAACTCTCTTTAAGACAGTGAGACAACCCCAAAGTCCTGTCTTGATTACTGGCCACTACCACTGGCACAAGCTCTTCAAACTCACTGTCTGAATCAGTTCGATTTCTTGAGTCTCAACTATAAGCTGAAAGACATCGATCAGTTGTGCTGCAACAAGATGTTGAAGGACTGAGGAAGTCCCTGCAGAAGTCAGATGCATACTTTCTGGTGCAACAACAAGCGTTGGAGGATTTTAGTGCCAAATAAGAGAAAGGTAATAAGCTTGCTAAGCTTAATGGCAGCATGGTGGATACCCAGGATAACGTTTCTTGAACTCTTCTAAAGTTGTTTCAGCGATGGGCTTGTTTTGCTGCCACGTTTTATTTGCACTGGTGGCCAATTTAGACGCCTAGTGTATGTAATATGTTGTTTTGTTCTATATTTGCACTGGTGGCGAACTTTGATGCACAGTGGATGTAATATCTGTAATAGCCGTAATAGCATAGCGTAAGTTGCTTGCTTATTTATTTCCTTATTGTCTTGTTTATTTGTTTGCTTGTAGTCACTGCAGTTCTTTTTCTGCGGTTTGCTAGTGGCCACAATAACCTATTTTTAAAAAACTAGGTCACTATAAGCATGGGGAACATACAGATCGTTGTAATGATGGTCCTGCTACCTGATGTAGTGACCATGGGCCTCCTATGGGCTGTAGGATCCATGGGCCTTCTACGGGCCATAGAATCAATGGGTCTTCTATTGGCCGTGTTGGGGATATAACTACTTGGTATGACCCGCCCAGGAGGGGCCGGGTCATGCCACTGACGGCTTAAGATGAAGAGGCCCAAGAAGACGTGAAGATGGCGGTTCATAGAGCAAGCTTATTGAAGGCTCAAGACCCAGGGATGGCTTGAGGCCCACGGGTGTGAGCCGCCATATGTTAAACTTGTATTATAAGGCAAGCTTAGTTAGTTACCGAGCCGGACACGTTGTGTATGAGCCGTCCGGGACTCTGTAAGCCACCGGGCATCAACCTGTATATATAAAGGGGTGATCCGGCGGCGGGTTAACTCAAGAAACAACAAGTTGAGAACTAGGTCAAGCGTATTCTCTCCCTGGTAATTGAAACCCAAGCTATACAACCTAAAGCAGGAGTAGGCTTTTACCTTGTTGTGAGGGGCCGAAGCTGGGTAAACTCTCCGTGTCCTTTGTCCTGTTTAACCCCTTCAAGCTAACCTAGTTGCAATGGCTCCACACCTAAGTCCTTTCGCTAGGGCATCTGCCGTGTTAAGTCCACGACAGTTGGCGCCCACCGTGGGGCCAACACACAGTGGTTTTGAGTTTTTGAAGGGCAGCTTCGCAGGGATCAAGGGATACGCCATCGGGCAGATGACCAAAAGTTGCTGCGGCAAGCTCTACATCGACGACGCAGGCTGGGGTCCTGAGGCCGGTTCAATCGAGTACCGGTATCGGGTCCCTTCAGTGGAATCCATGTCTTCATCGGCAAGATTAGCGAGTCAGAGCCTGAGCTGGACACCTGCACCGACATCGTTGAGACGGCTCGGCACGCACAACCCACCAGGGTTAAAGCCGCCGCGAAGCATGCCTTTGTTGGTTTCATCCATGGGGCGGATCCCGATAAGGATATGTGTCCAGGGGAGAGATGGTAATCTATTATGATGGTGAGTCTTCAACTGGTGAGACCGATTCATTGTATTAGTTGCAGGATGGCAGGCTTGAGGGCTGTTCCGATGGCGATAGTATTCCGGACCCCTATGAGCCGCCGAACAGGGTTGCGATCTTCATGGCCGCACACAACCGATGCTCGGTTCGACGACTGCTGCAGCTATGACCTCTAGTTCAACGGCTGCGGTGATGACTGGTGCTAGCGGCTCTGCGCCCCCGCTGGATCAAGTGTTATCTGAGCTCTTGGAGGCCTTGGCAACCTTATTGACTGCGGAATTAACACCAGAAAATCAAGCACAACATAAGGTGGATGTTGCAAAATTGTGAGATGAAATAGCTCAAGCCAAGGAAGCATTTAATGCTGAGAATGCTAGGATGGCAATGGAACGAGCCGCTCTGGACACTGAGACACAACTAATTCAGGCAGAGTCGTTCCGGCTTACCTTGGATCAGAACGCTTCAAACGCCATGATGATGAGGAGGCACCAGACCCGTCTACCCACAGAGTTTGAGGCTAGGAACCTTTTCAACACGCATGGGGCAGGAACCAGTGACCCGCCCGTGGTAAACCGGGCGGTTGAGGTGCCCACGACCGGAGCACCGGTTCATCCATGGGCTACAGACCCACCTCGTTTGAATTTGACTCCGCCTCAGCATGTTCTGATATCGCCGGGTCATTATTCTAACCCTATGGACAATATGATTGCTGCAGCTACGCGTTTGGCAGCTCTCCCTATTGAAGGCGAGTCTCCAGCTGCAATGGAGATACGGAGGGGCGGCGAGCTTCTTCAGACAGCGGTGGCTCAACAAGCGGCTTATTCATACAGCCATGAACAGACTCATTCAACCCCTCGTCCGAGCCAGATTTATAGCAGGCATATTGATTCACCTGCAGTTTCAAGCAATGAGCGACACCATAACCAACCTCGTAGGCAAGACCCACCGCGCGTTGGTAACGATGCTCAGGCTTTGGTGGACTAGGGCAGGGCGCGGCATGAGGCTGAGTTGGCGGTTTAGTTGGCGGCCCAACAACAATCTCCGGTTTATCCATCGGCGTCTTTGGAGGCAGGAGTGACCTCAAGAACCCTTGGTGTGCCATGTTTAGTGCCCGCTCTACGTAATGAGCGCTTTCTTAAGGATTTTAAGGTCCCCTGTGTCGGTGTCAAAACCGGCGGATCTCGGGTAGGGGGTCCCGAACTGTATGTCTAAGGTTGATGGTAACAGGAGACGAGGGACACAATGTTTACCCAAGTTCGGGCCCTCTCTATGGAGGTAATACCCTACTTCCTGCTTGATTGATCTTGATGAATATGAGTATTACAAGAGTTGATCTACCATGAGATCGTAATGGCTAAACCCTAGAAGTCTAGCCTGTATGACTACGATAATGAGTATTCGGCCCTATAGACCTAACCCTCCGGTTTATATAGACACCTGAGGGATCTAGGGTTACACAAAGTCGGTTACAGAGAAAGGAATCTCCATATTTGATCGCCAAGCTTGCCTTCCATGCCAAGGAGAGTCCCATCCGGACACGTTGAGAGTCTTCGGTCTTCATATCTTCACAACCCATTAGTCCGGCCCATGGCTAACAGGCTGGATGCCCGAGGACCCCTTAGTCTAGGACTCCCTCAGTAGCCCCCGAACCAGGCTTTCAATGACGATGTGTCCGGCGTGCAGATAGTCTTCGGCATTGCAAGGCGGGTTCCTCCTCTAATGACTTCAACGAGATGTATTTGGCGTTCCATTTAATGTTGCACTCCTCGTCTTCTGTGTATCCACAACTTCGGCTTCCACGTGTCAGGCGAATATGAGAGGTCAGGGCATTTTTGCACATAACACCCCAGCCATGAAAAAGTGAATCTATTTAAAGAGATTGGATCTCAGATCCATACGGCACGACGTGGAAAAAATCCACAGAAATTGCTAGGAAAGACCATTCCAACATGGCCAGCGCTCCCAGCTCTTCCTCCCGTCCCTGCGGCCCAAGAAAAGGCGAGTGGGAGAGGTGCTCTGTATCCCATGGTCAGCTGGAGAGGCTGCAGACATAGGGGTTTCTTCCTCCTGCGAATTTGGTCCCTGTTCGAGCAGGGTTGACCATCTTCAATGGCGGGGCTCAGGCTGAAGATTTCCCCAATCCATCCGGGGGGAACGAGTGTGCTTTGTCCCTTATCTGCTAAGAGGCGTCGGATTTCCAATTCATCCATTCCTTCACGGGCTTCTAGAGTATTACGGCCTCCAACTGCACACCTTTATGCCGGCCACCATCCTGCACATCGCGGGTTACATCGCCCTTTGCGAGCTATTTCCGGGTTGTGAGGCCCATTTTGAATTGTGGAGAAAGTTATTCCGTGTCGTCCCGCGCAACCACGAGGTATCAATATTCAAAGTGGGCGGAGCCAAAATATGGTGCATCGCCGAGACCGGATACCTGTCCGGCACACCAAGGAAGGCATCCGAAGAGTGGCTGTCCGAATGGTTCTATATTGAGGACGTCGCACTTCCAGACCCGGTTTGGAGGGACCTTCCCAGATTTACAAGCGTTCCGTTAAGGAAACGCCACAGCTGGCGCCCCCGGAGTCTTGAAGAGGATGATAGTGCGGAAGTTCATCAACTCATGGGCAAGATAAAGATGCTCGCCCAGTCCGGATTATCAATAGTTGAGGTAATGGCGACTTCCATAGTGCGGGGAGTTCAGCCACTCCAATATCGAGGGCTTCCCATGTGGCACTATAGACCTAACCCTCCGGTCAAGTCTAGGGGGTCATATCTAACGGCAGGTAGTTCAGCCACTCCAATATCGAGGAGGATATCGCAAAGCTTCGAGCGGCTAAATATCTGACCGTGGAAATCCTCCACCGGCTCCCTGCTAAAGGGAAGGTTATCCCGACCCCTAGATCCGGCGAGAGGGTCATGTTTATCTCCCACTTCCTCCGAGGTTTAGGGTTTGCTCTTAATCCCTTTGTTCGTGGGCTCATGTTCTTCTACGAGCTAGATTTTCACGATCTGGCCCCGAACTCCTTCCTTCTTATATCGGCATTCATCATCATGTGCGAAGCCTTCCTCCGAAGTCCTCCACACTTCCGCTTATGGCTCAAGACCTTCAATGTGAAGCCGCAGGTGATCAAGGGGAGACAGGTGGAGTGTGGTGGTGCCACAGTGAGCAAGCTTACTAGTGCTCCTTGGCCAAAAGGATCCTTTACAAAATCTTCAAATGTATGGCAGCGGGAGTGGTTCTATATCACCGAGCCCCGTGGTTCCAAGTGGGCTGCTGAGCCTATGTTTCGATCTAGCCCTCCGACTCAGCTTGCATCATGGATTAACAAGGGGCTAGACTGGGGATCAATCAAAAAAGTGCAAACTCTGCAGAGCCGCATTCGAAGCCTCCTTGAGAAGGACATCGATCTCATCAACGTGGTACAAGTAATGTGAGTTCGCCGGATCCCGCCGTGCCAGCGACGGCCTCTCGGCATGTGAGAATTTAATCCGGAAGGACCACGGACACTTCAAAACTTCTTTGGCACGACACACGAAGGAATGTGGAAGTTGTTCTTTGGGAAACGAAAACAGTGACCGGATACTACCGTGGACATCGGCCTTGATTGCAACCACCCGGATACCCCGGTAAGCGCTCAGCTCCCGAACACTTTATAGTTGAGTATCCCGTGATATGTTACAAAGCACAATGGACTTTTCCCAGGGCTGGATAAAGAAAGCGGCGCGAATCAGGTGTTCGGCCCCCCTCCCCAAAGACTCAGCAGATTCCATACTAACGAGGATGCTGGCTCTAGCACCATACCAGATGCCTATAGGTGAGGACAAAGCGGAAAGTGGGGAGACACAAAGCGGCTTCTACCCCGAAGGTATATCAGGCACTTCATCCGGAGGAATCAAAATTCCATCGTCCAAATACACAGGTGAGGGATAAGTCAAGGTATCATCTCCCCAAGGTAAGAAAAGGGTTGCCTCCGGAGATTGGGAGGACAAGTCCCCCAAGCGAGGCAAAATGCCATCATCAGGCGGCTCAGGCTTGGAAGATGACATTGTCGCACAACTCCATAGCGAGGGCAAGCCTCTAGCCAAATCGTAAGTTGAATAAGGGAGTTCTAAACATATCTCATTCCTTTCCCTCTACTAAGGTAACATTGGGAATATATATTATGCAGTCCGGCACATCGTCCTCTTCAACAATCCTCCTCCTTGGGAGACCTTCTTCCGGAGACGATGGAGAGCGAAACGCCTGCACCAACTTCCTCGCCCGATAAGGCATACAACTGTGAAGTGTCGTCCCGGAGGGTCTCTCCCGATCAGCAAGCAGTGCAGGTGATGAAGAAGTTATTATCTGGAGATGATGCCCAGTCGCCCAGGGTTCGGGGACCAACAATGAAGGCCCCAGACTATCCGGTTTATAGCCGGAGATGGTTGTAGGGACGAGCAAGCGGGTTCCTTCAAAGAGAGGTCGTGTTCCAAAGGCGGCTTCCGAAGATCCGGAAGCGCCGGATATATTGACGAACATGCTGCGACAGGCGTCAGTTTCAGAGGAACACCGTGCCTTGATGGGTATGGTTGTTGAGAGGGTTATGTCCGCAAAGAGCGAATTGCATGAAGCCTTCACGAGCCTGCTAAGAGGCTTCGAGGTTTGTGATGTAATATTTTCAACTGTGTTTTATTCGCAAAATGCACCTGTATATAGGTAGTAGCCCCTGAGACTCGGATTGGCTTCCCAAGTGAGGCGATCAGAGGATCAAAAAGAGATATGCTCAGGGAATAACATGATTAAATTGGAACATAGGCAATTTCCCACTCAGTGACCGCCCGGACTACAGAAGTCGCCCAGCTTGAACGGAAGCTTGATATGGCGAGTGACGACATCGCGCTTATCAACAAGCGTCTTGATGACTCACAGGGTATGTAGTTGGGGGTTCATTATATGCTGAAATATGCTGAAATATGTATAACTACAGATGGTGCTGTCGCGGTTGAAATTCTTCGGGCGGAGCTATTCAGGGCCAAGGAGCAGGCCCGGTGTAGTAATGCGGCTGCCGAAAAGGCATCGTCCGAATTGAAGGCCGAACAGGCTGCTCGGCGTCAAGACGAGAAGAAAATATCCCTGATGACGTGTAAGCTAGAGGGTGCCGCTAGCCGCTGTGAATTCTTCGAGAAGGATAATAAAGCAAAAGCGGCTGAGCTTGATAAGGCCCTACGAGAGGCAAAAGAAGTGCGGTCCAAGTCTAGAGCGGCTCGGGAGGAAATCTGGCAAGCTGGGGAGATCGCGGCTAGTAAGCCCTTTTTGTTGCAAACTAAGTTCGGCGATCCGAATTATACCCCACTTAACCAAGTGTGGAGTTCTCCAGACGCGTTATTGGACCTGCCGAAGAGTGCGGCTGATGCAGTGCGTTTTTACCAAGTGCAAGAAGGATGTGCAATGGAGAAGCTTTTCTGGTCACAATTCGATGCGTCGAAGCACCCTCTATTGCTAAACGAATAGATGACCCAATGGGCCGAGCTTCACAGGCTATCCGGTGCTACTATGAAGGACGTCGTGGTCCGGCTGTGGCCAACCGAGCCAGTTCCGGATAGTTATTTTGGTTTGGTGCAGCGACTTGCCGACGTGGTGCCGCGTATCGATGCTGTGAAGTGATCAACATGCATTGAAGGTGCACGGATGGCCTTTGCCCGTGTCAAGACGTACTGGGCGAAGATGAAGGCCACCGATATTGCAGCGAAGAATCCGCCCAAGGGCAAGGATCATCACATGCTAGAGCACTATTTCGAGGATGTCTTAGAGGGTGCCCGCTTAATAGAGGGCCAATGCTCGAATGATGTAATATTCGAGTAAGTTGTAAAAGACAATATTATCATAAGGCTAGTTTTTTATTAGTTTTGCCTAAAAACTTTTATTCCTCCTGTGCGGCCGTTTTTGTATAATCTGAAAGTTTTCTAGTCGTCGGCTTCAGCCCCCTCGTAAAAAATACGGGGGTGTTCGGAAAAGCATTCGATCACTCCATTAAGGAGGTGTCGATGCGGCGAACTAGGCAATCGGACTATAGGGCATTAAGACTTTCACTTAGCCATAGGAGTTTTATGGTGAGGCTACGACATAGCCCCTGGTATGCACGTAGTTTATTCCAATATGGTGTGTTGCATATGTGACCTGAAGAAAAGGTCCTTCGTATAGTATAGAGCAATCGCGACAGATCCCGGTAAGTCATCGAGTGGTTGACCAGCTCTCGCCGCATCATGACAGACAGTTTTTGGCTTTCTCCACTGAGGTGCTCAGCCGGATGAACCGGGGCACAATCGTAGTAGTTATCCCTTTACTACCTTAGCAGATAGAGCGGAACATAAGGTGGTATCAACCACAGTTGCCGGGCAACCCAACTATGGACCCAAGACATGATTCGGAGCTGATGCATATAAGGCCAAACTCACGACGCCGAAGTACGCTATAGAGCTGTTCGGACTTTCTCGGCAACTCATTTGTTCTCGTCCTGAGCCCCTGGGAAGTTATGCTGAGGTGTCTGAAACAACCAACAAGGACAAAATTCAGTTCTCTAGAAAAAAGCGAGTGCTGGATACAGAGTATGTTTAATGGGACTTGAGTGATATGCCAATCGTTATATTACAGATAAAAACGCCACGACCCCGGCTATTTGACATGCCTGGGGTCGAAGGCTGAGGAAAAAGGCACCTTACAGGCTCGAAATATAGAGTGCGGTCTACAAATAGTTATTTTGGACCTCCTGTCGCACGTCTGCATCGCCTGTCCTCGGTTTGAGGGATCCCTTTGATAGGAATGGCCCTTGGATGAATGTCTGAACTCCGATAGAGTCCGCTAGATGACCAGCCTTTGAGCCACCTGTGGTAAAGAATAATGAAAAAGAAAGAGTAGTTAGAAGAAAAATAAAAATTATGGGAGTGCTTGCAGGCTTGTCCATATTGTGCTTCCGCTAGTGCCCAAGGTATCTTGAGTGCATAGTTATGTATGCACGGTACAGATTTCGCAAATATACGAGGTGGGCGGCGGAAGCCAAACTGCTAGTCCCACTCCGAAGTTGGTCGATCCCGTTGAATGGAGACTGGTGGCTTAATGGCCGACAGGGTATGCAGTTTAATAAGACCGCTTTGTACTTCGGCTGAGGTTGCCGAAGTATGATCCCTAGTCTGGAGAGAGCGCTCCTCCTGCTCCCTTGTAGAGTTGTCTGTTGTGAATACCATGTTCACTGTTTTTACTCTGGGGGGAAATTGCTTCTGACCCCTGGTATGTAGTTGGAGAGTCTGCTCGTAGTTGCTATCACCGGGCGGCCTCCTCCCCTTGTGTTTGGCGTTAAGCTTGCCAGCCTGCTTGAAGACCCAACAGTTTCTGTTGGTGTGATTAGCTGGTCTATTGGGGTGACCATGAATCTGGCAGGGCCGATCCAATATCTTGTCTAAAGTGGATTGTTCGTCTCTATTTGCCTTGAATGGCTTCTTCCGCCGGCCAGGTTTGGCACCGCTAAACCCAGCGTTGACCGCTATGCCATTTATTTTTTCATTATGTTGGTTCTTGTTGCGTAGCGGCTTGCCATTGCCATCTCGGACTTCGGAAGTACCCGGGTCACTGGCAGCTGCTTCTATGAGCTAGCCAGCTGTCTTCTCCCGCGCAAAAGCGGGTCATCAGAGCAGTAAGGGATGGCATGGATTTTGGTTTTTCTTGACCGAGGTGGCGGGCGAGCCACTTGTCCCGGACGCTGTGTCTGAAGGCCGCTAGGGCTTCCGCGTCTGGACAGTCGACGATTTGGTTCTTTTTAACTAAGAACCTAGTCCAGAGCTCCCTGGATGATTCTCCGGGCTGCTGGACAATGTGACTTAAGTCATTGGCGTCTGGTGGCCGGACATATGTACCTTGGAAGTTGTCGCGAAAGGCGTTTTCCAAGTCTTCCCAGCTGCCAATAGAATTTTCTGGTAGACTATTTAAGCAGTATCGTGCTGGCCCTTTGAGTTTTAATGGTAGATATTTGATGGCATGGAGATCATCTCCGCGGGCCATATGGATATGGAAAAGAAAATCCTCGATCCACACCGCGGGATCAGTTGTGCCATCGTATGATTCGATAATCATGGGTTTAAACCCTTCTAGGAATTCATGCTCCATTACTTCATCATTGAAGTAGAGTGGGTGTGCAGCTCCTCTATATTGGGCCACATAGCGACGTAGCTTGGATTGAGTCAGTCTGCGGTTTTCGGACCGGGCGTGACTAGGTTTGTCGTGTCCGAATAGGTAGCCGTCATTGCGTGTCAAAGCATGTCCTTGCGATCCGTAGATCGATCTGGTATGTCCTGCTCTACTGTCTAGGTCCCGTCGAGGGTCATATGTAGGACCCCTGTCGGATATTGGGTTCCGGCAAAACCCTTAACGTTCGAACTCTGGGGTGCGCACGAAGGTCTACTCCCTACCGATCCACGTCCCAACGCCTCACCGTGAATCTAAGCTACACGATGAACAACACAAGGGACACAAGGTTGATACTGGTTCGGGCCACCGTTGTGGTGCAATACCCTAATCCAGTGTGTGGTGTGGTGGATTGCCTCTAGGGCTGATGATTAATAGTACAGAGGAAGAACAGCCTCGCGAGAGGTGTTCTTGAGCTGGCGCGGTGTTCTACTTGGGTGGATTCGGTCTCTGTTTGGCTCTCGGTGACATCTCCCTCCGATTAGATGTCCCTCTACTATGGTGGCTATCTCTATATATAGAGGCCCTGGTCCTCTTCCCAAATATTGAGCGGGAAGGGAGCCAACAACGGCCATTTTGAAGGGGGACAACTAGTACAAGCTATTCTGACTAAAGTTGGTCTTCGACTGCCAAAGGCACTGGTGATGACGCCGTCTTGGGCTCCAGGATGATCTCCGTCCTGCTGTCCTACCGGTCCTGGTCTCGTTGCACCAATATGGAAACCTTTGCTTGATGCCTCGGTACTCCGCGCCTGCGCTTGCCCCCTTTGCACCAAAGAGGAAACAAGGACACTGCACCTGCTGGCGCCCGCCTGGTCTCGATCGTCATGGCTTGCGCCACGAGCACCTCGCGAGGTACTCCTTGCATTGATCTCTCCGCCTCCTCGCGAGCCTGCCTGGTGAGGCCGCCCCTAGGGAAGCCTTACGTCGTCCGCCCCGCGAGGCTTGGCCCCTCGCGAGGGTCTTGAACTTGGGTTGGTGTAGACGGGCCATACTGGGCCACTGCTTGAGGCACGCCGCGGGCTGCAGGCTGGCAAGTCCAGGGAACCCCGTTCCCAGAACGCCGACAGTAGCCCCCGGGCCAAAGGCACTCTCGGACTTGGCTTAGCAGCAAAGCCAAAGGGCAAGTGCGGAGCGCCATGGGCCCCAACAGCCTGCGGCCTTGATCGCCGTGTGGAGGTTGATTGGATGTGGGCGTCTCCGCTTCCCCACGCTGCCTCGGCAACCGCCCGACTGACAAAAGGCTGGGGTGGGTTAGGCTTACCTTCATTGCTCCCATTCGCCTTTCTTCAGATCCCCTTTCTCTCTCTTGCTCTCTTGCTTCTGAAACCTCCAGATCCGCCTCATCCTTCCTCTTTCAGCGAGCAATGGGCCCCGCAAGGCCGCGGCCGAGGCTCCACCGGCCTGGTACTCGCCGGCTCTGGATCCCCCAACATGACGGAGAAGAATCTCGCCTTTACGTGCCTGATGACGGCGGTGCAAGACAACGAGATGGGGGAGACTGTGCTCCGAGCCGACTCCGCTACACTGGAGGCTAAGGGGAGCACTTTTACCCCTTCTTCATGAGCACCGTCATCGCCGGCTTGGTGCCTCCTTTCTTCGAGTTCTTCTACGCCGTCCTCTGCCATTACAGGTTACAAGCCCTTCATCTCCATCCCAACTCCGTTCTCCTTCTGTCGATTTTCTCCTACTACTGCGAGGCGCACGTCGAGGTGATGCCTTCCGTGGCTTTGTTGCACCATTTCTTCTCCCTCTGAGTCACCGGCATCCATACCTCAGCGTGCGCTGGCTTTGTTGCATACTCCAAAGCCGACAGGATCTCGATGGCCGGGAAGAGGGTCGATGGCTTCCGGAGCAAGTGGGTCATGCTGGATGCCGGATGCATCCACTCTCGGTTGGTGCTGCCCACGGAGCAGCCCCAGGCTGATGAGGCGTGGTCCCGTGCGAAGCTTGACGATCGACGGGCAAAGCTGGTGCTGGAGAAGATGAACGCCGACCTGAGGCCAGGCAACATGAAGGTGGCGAACCTGACTGGGGCCACGCTCCTGAGGGAGTTCCTGGCGCAGCGGGTGGCTCCACTTCAGGCGCACTCGCGCCCGTTGTGGAGGCTTGGAGATGCGGACGACGATCTCCGCCTGAACTCGGAGGCCCTGGCGGATGAAGATCTGGCCGTAGCTCTCCGCTTCCTGGTTGGAGAGGACGTGGAAGGTCTTGAGGGCGCTCTTGTCCCCTTGTTCCTTCACGACAACTGGCAACAGGTGGTGGACGCCATGCCCACCTTTGATGGGAGCGGTCTGGTGCCGGAGGTGCCTCCTGAGGGCCAGGAGGCGGTGGCGCCGGTGGAGTTGTCTTCCAATGATTCCCGCGGAGGAGAGGAGGAAGACGAGGAAGAAGAGGAGCGCGACTCGGAGGCGACCACTAAGGGGACGGGGGAGACTTCCCCCTGGCGCAGGGCCAACATTATCCGCACCCTGCCGGCCAACGACGAGGCTGACACCAGGCGAGGGGGAGAGGACCCGTCCGTGATCCCGAAGAAGGACAGGTAGGGGCTGATCTCCCGACGGGCAACCCCGGCCCAGGTGCCGCTCAAAGCTAGATCCAGCCCCTCTGGTGCGCCCTCTTCTACCTCTGGACCTACTGAGGTTGCGCCCAGAACCAAGAGGCTCTCGGGCTTCAAGCTCGGCAGGAGACCGCCAGAACACGACAGGAGACCGCCAGAACACGCCAGAACTCCGCTTTGCTCTTGTTTTTGCTGTCAGGGCTTGACGTCCTCCATCATCTGGGTACACTACTAGGAAAATGCCTACATATAGAAGTTTACCAGTAGCGTTTGTTTGCAACCCAACGCTACTAGTAGTTAGTAGTAGCGCTGGCTACAAACAACGCTATTGGTATAAGTTAGCAGTAGCGCTTGTTACTTGGGCCCATGCTACTACTAAGTGTAACACACCACAACCCCTGGTCAAAAAATAGCAGCAGCGCCTGTCCTCCAACCAACGCTACTGCTAGTATAGTATCTATAGCACCTGTTCTACTAAGCACGCTACTGCTAATTTTTCTATGTATAACATTTTACCAGTAGCGTGTGTTTCTGGCCAACGCTATAAGTAGTGCAACCCTAGCTGTATATATTTTGCAAGCTGCCATAGTAGTAGCGCGTGTAGGTGACCCGCGCTACTGCTATGCCCACCAGCCACCTACCACCTTTCCCCTTCTTCCTCCCCTCTCTTCTTCCCCCTTCCTTTCTCCCCCTTTCCTTGCACCTTGCTTGTTCCTTTCAATGCTCCCCCACCACCACCCATCCATTAGAGCCCTCCCTCCCCCTCTTCTTTGCCCCTCCACCACCCCTCCATTAGAGCCCCCTCCCTCCCCCTCTTCTTTGCCCCTCCACCACCCCTCCATTAGAGCCCCCTCCCTCCCCCTCTTCTTTACCCTCCACCATCCCCCTTTTCTTTGTGCCCTCCACCACCACCCCCTCCATTAATGCCTCCCTCCCCCTTTCTTTTCCCTCCTCCCACTTCCATTAATGCCTTCCCTCTTCTCTACCTCTCCTCTCCCACTATCTCCCTTGCTAGCTAGCTCTCTCTCTCTCCCAAGCTATCTAGCTAGCTAGTTAGATCTATATATCTAGAGCTACTAGGTAATTAAGAAGAAAGGCGCTCGATATCCCTCTTGACACATAGGTGAGCAAAAAAAGGTGTTTGTGTGGATAGGACCGAAACTATATATATATATATGGGCGATATGAGAATATATATACTGAATTGTGTGTGGCATAATTTGAGTTGCCTACATTGTGTATTTGATGAAATAATGTGGGTGACATGAGTTGCCTATGTTTTGCCGAAATGTCGATTCAATTCTGTTTCGGCGAATTTCGGGCATGCAAACTCAATATGTCCTATGTTTAGGGAAGGTCATGCCGAATTTTTGTATGAATTTGATCCATGCATGCATACATACGTGGTTATAATATTTGCCCGCCCGCAGGTGATCTTGACGGTCAATGGAAGGATGGTGGAAAGATACTGGGAATTCGCTGTGGATGACATGTATGAAAAAAGACTGAGGGTTGTTTTATGCCCGTGTCGAAAATGCAAAGGAATAGTCAGGCTTGACCCCTTTGAGGGTGGTAAATTCAAGGCACACCTGCTCATGTATGGTTTCATGCATGGCCATACTCGGTGGATAAGTGAGGAAGAAGATGATGATGATGATGATGATGAGGACGTCGACGGGGCAGGAAATAACGACATGGGGCCACCAGACGAAGAGATGATCGATATTGTGCCCGAAGAGGAAGACGGCCTCGGAAATGTCGATGGCGAAGAGGTAGTTCAAGGCGGAGAAGACGCAGACACGCCGTATTCGTCGCTACTAAGTCAGCCATGCGGGACCTGCATGTTCGAGACCTGCTTCGCAAGAAGACGACTAGCGACAGAGCTGCTTCTAGAGAGGAGGCCAAACTGGCGCAACTGGAGGTAGACTCGATGACTCCTTTGTATGATGGTTGCAATAATCTCGAGGTGACCCGCTTGAGTTTCACATTAGAACTTCTAAAGATGAAGGCAAAAAACAAATGGACAGATACAAGCCTGGATGAGCTTCTGAAGTACCTAAAGATGGTTCTTCCCGTGGGAAGCCTGTGTCCTACTAGTGTCGAGGAGGCAAAGAAAATCGTGTGCCCTCTTGATCTGCCACATATTAGATATCACGCATGCATCAATGATTGCATCATATATCGGAACGAGCACGCGGAAAAAACCATCTGTCGAAAGTGCAATGCTTCACGATATAAAAAGGCCGGAAAGAAAGCTCCACAGAAAGTTGTATAGTACTTTTCGATCACTCCGCGTCTACAACGGTATTTTGTAGATCCTAAGGAAGCAAAGCTTATGCGCTGGCACACGGAGAGGGTGAAGCCAGATGACGGAGATGAACCGAACCTGAGACACCTCGCAGATGGTAGCCAGTGGAGAGCATTAAATGCTGAATTTGAATTTTTTGCAAATGATCCAAGGAACATCGTCCTTGGCGCTAGTAGTGATGGCATGAATCCATTTGGCAACCAGAACACCAATCATAGCACATGGCCCGTGTTTGTATGGATGTACAACCTCCCCCTGGTTGTGCATGAAGGAAAAATACATACACATGGCTATGCTTATTCAAGGGCCGAGACAACCGGGAAATGATATAAATCTGTATCTCGGGTTTCTGAAAGAGGAGTTACAGACCTTATGGACAATGCCGGCCAAGACATGGGATGCAAGCAAAGGAGAGTATTTCTACATGAGAGCCGCGCTGATCACGACAGTGCAGGACTATCTCAGTTACGGATATCTCTCCGGCCAGGTGTGCCATGGATATTGCGGATGCATGAGGTGCATGGATGATACAACTTCTCTGCAGCTATCGAAAGATGGCGGGTCTTCGAAAATTGTGTACATGGGGCATGGAAGATAGCTCGAGAAGGATGACCCATGGAGAAAGCGTGGAGATCTATTCAATGGTAAGGCTGAGCATCGAGGTCATCTACGTAAGCGTAGCGGTGCAGAAATATATGAATTATTGAAGAACTGGGAAGAGTGCCCCTCGCCGGGAAAGACGAAGAAAAAGGCGCCGGAGCCCCTGCTGAAGATATGGAAGACGAGATCTGTTTTCTGGGACTTGGAATACTGGCCCATACTCGACACACCTCATAGCCTTGATCAAATGCATATCACAAAAATATCCTTGAGAGTTTGCTTGGAACATTGATGAACATGCAGGAGAGGACCAAGGATGGGCCGAAGGCAAGAAAAGACTTGGAATTTTTGAAAATCAGGGAAGATCTTCAAATGCCCGGTAAAAGGTCGTCAGAGGAGACCGAGACGGAGATGGAGACGGAAGATAGGGGCAAAAAAGCAAACAAGAAGGAAGAACAATATTGCCCTCCCTCTTGCTTCACCTTAGATCCGAAGGAGGTCGATCAATTTTTCAAGTGCCTTGTCGGAATCAAAGTTAGTTCTGGATACTGTGGGAAGATAAGCAGATATCTGGACACTAAGACAAAAAGGTTCAGTGGGATGAAGTCTCACGACTGTCATGTGATGATGATGCAATTACTCCCAGTTGCACTTAGAGGGATTATGGAAACACATGTGCGTGAGACGCTTCTTGACCTATGCCACTTTTTTGATGCTATCTCTCGAAAGTCGATCAGTGTGAAGCAACTCCATAGGCTACAGGAAGAGATTGTTGTCATACTGAATGAGCTAGAGATGTACTTCCCGCCCGCATTCTTTGATGTCATGGTGCATCTATGTGTCCACATTGTGGACGACATCATCAACCTAGGGCCAACATTCCTGCATAGCATGATGCCGTTCGAGAGGATGATGGGGTAATCAAAGGATTCGTTCGTAACATGTCCCGTCCAGATGGAAGCATAGCCCAGGGATATCTGACCAAAGAGTGCATCTCTTTCTGTGAGAGTTATCTGACCAAAGACCCTGTTGTTGGTTTGCCCATCAACAAGCACTATGGAAGGCTCGAAGGCGAAGGTCACACCAACGGTCATAGGGATGTGAATGTGTTACGCTCTGGCCGACAAAATGACCTTGACATGGCAAACTTAGTAGTGCTACAACACCTAGATGTGCTACAAAATTTCGTGACACTGCACAAAGAGACCATCGCAAAGAAGTACCGTGACCGTGGGGTGCACAGGACGGACGCTAAAGTTATTAGAGAGCACAACTCCACTTTCTTGCATTGGTTCAAAGAGCGAGTTCTGGCTAATCCCCCAGACGAGGGTTGTCCGAACGGAACACCCATATACGCCTTAGCACATGGCCCCTCGACCAACCTCGCGACTTATCAAGCATACGATATCAACGGATACACGTTCTCACGGAGCAGAAAGATAAAAACAATGATGACCAAAACTCAGGGTTGACGATGGAAGCCATGACCGGGAATGTAATTGAAAGATATTACGGAAGGGTCGAAGAGATATGGGAGCTTAACTACTCTGGATTGCATAACGCGACGATGTTCCGTGTCAGATGGGCTAAAGATGTACACAGAGAAAACCGACATTTCACTACCATGTGTATACCCGACTTCAATGATAGTGGTACCATCAACGCCATCGCCAAAAAAGAGCCATGGGTACACGCTAGACACGTGACACAATGTTTCTTCATAACTGATCTGATCAATCCCAGCCGTGTTGTCGTGAGGAGAAGCAGAAGGAGCATCGCCGGAATGGATGGAGTCGCCAACGAGGAAGACTATGACCAGTACGGTGATCCGATGAGGGAAGATGATGCTGATGACGATGAAACATATGTCAAAAGAAGAATGAAGACTACATTACCTACAAAACATCGTAATCACTGGAGAAGGAAAAGTCACGACCATGGGCTCAATTATTCGACAACGAATGAAAGAGGGAAGAAGATCAGTCTGAAGCGTCGTCGTCGCCCAAGATGACAAACTAATCCCAAAGTTTGTGTGTGTATAGCTATTTTGTATACCGCCGATAGCGGTCAAATGATGTAAGATATATATTATACTAATTATTATCCGGAGGGTAACAATGGTATATTGCAAAATGAAAGAAAAAGAAAAAGAAAAGTGCAAATGAAAGAAAAAGAAAGGAAGTTTTGCAAAATGAAATGAAAAGAAAAAGAAAAAGAAAAAGAAAAAGAAACTAATAAAAAATAAAAATAAAAAAAATAAAAAAATAAAAAGAAAAGAAGTAGCAGTAGTGCGTTTTATCCAGGGAAGCGCTATAGCTAAGAAAAAGGAAAATAAAAAATAAATAAAGAAAAGAAGTAGCAGTAGCGCGTTTTTGCTGGACCAGCACTATAGCTAAGTTAGCTATAGCGCGTTTTTCCAACACGCGCTATAGCTAAGTTAGCTATAGCACCGGTCCGCTCGATCCCCTCTGACTCTCTCTCACTTGCTCCGCTAGATCCACTCTTGATTCCACCGCCGCCGCCGCCCCGCCGCCACCGCCAGCCCCGCCCTGTCGCTGACGCCAGCCCCGCCCCGCCCCGCCCGCCCCGCCGCCGCCGCCAGCTCCGCCCCACCCGGCCCACGCCGCCGCCGCTAGCCCCGCCCCGCCCACGCCGCCGCTGCCAGCCCCGCCCCGCCCTGACCACGCCGCCGACGCCAGCCCCGCCCCGCCCTGCCCCGACCCCCACCCGCTTCGGTATGCCCCCCGCCCCCTCTTGCTTCCTCTCTGACCCCTCAGCACCGTCTCTCTCTCTCTCTCTCTGACCCCCTCCCGCTCTCTGCAGATCGGCGACCCCAACACCGGCCACCGACCCCGACCCCTTCAGCGCCTCCCTCCGTGAAGCAGCCGGTGACACCCAACAACGCCAGCTAGCCGGCGACCCCTTCAGCTAACAGGTGCCATAATTTAATTGCTGTTAGTGTTAGTTAGCTTAATTTGCTGTTAGTGCTACTAGTTAGTTAATTGTTGTTAGTGTTAGTGTTAGCCCAGTGATAGTTAGTGTTAATATTGATGCATGTGTGCTGCTACTGTTTTTGAAATTCAGTTAGAGCACACTGTTCAGTTAAATATTTTGTGTGCTGCTACTTAGTTAATTTTTGAAATTTAGTTAGTGTTAATATTGATGCATGTGTGCAGCTGCTATTGGCTGCTATTGATGCATGTGTGCTGCTGCTATTGGCTGCTATTGAGATCTTCTATGTAGTGAGATCAGTTTTGCAGCTTATATTGATGATTTGGCAAAATATTGACCTAAGTGACCTATGTTTTGCCGGAAATGTTGATTCATTTCCATTCCGGCAAATTTCAGGCGGTCTATATGTGCACTTTCTAGCAAAGGTCATGCCGAAATTTTCCGTGAATTTCGGCATGACTTGTGCTAGAAAGTTGGACATATCGAGTGCTTGAGATTTGTCACGACGGGAATGAACGACACTTCTTGCAAAACAAAGGTCGTCACTTTTTTTGCCATTATTCACTTTATTATATGAAGCTTGATAATTAAACGACTACGACATTGAACCCTAGGAAACATGACCGACACCGATGAGGCCGGAGGTTCTCACTCCCAATTAGGTCGAGCACACGGCTACCTCGACTTTTTGGCGGATCAGGAGAGATAGGAAGCTGGGTGTCTGACGGATGACGACGGTGGTGGCGCTGGCGCCAACACTGATGCCACCAATGACACCGGCACTGAGACTGGCGCTGATGATGTTCCTAACTATAGCACGGAAGGTGGGACCTCCCAAGCCAGTGAGGGAAAGAAGGAAAAGAGGACTCAATGGCGAAATGAGCTCGGCACTGGAAGACTGGTGGTCACGGCGGTGCACCCTGGCAAGTTCGAGCCAATAGAGCCGCGAGAAGTGCCAGCGAGTTACAGCAACCAACTAGCATGCATCCTACAGGATACCGCTAACATCAACACCACCAAAATACGGAAGAACGATCAGTTGAAGAAGCTGCTTCTAACTAGGTTGCACACAAGATTCCCGTTCCCCAGTCGTACTGACGAAGTCGACCCATGGGATGATCATGCCATGAAAAAAATCAACAACAAAGCCCTAGGGAAGTTCAGCAACGCATTGAGCGCTTGGAAAACTAGGGTGAAAAAGGCGATTCATGTAGACCATGAAACCTACGCCGAGATTGTTGCAGACAATCCGAAAATTACGATAGAAGACTTTGAAAAGTTCAAGGAGACTTGCAATGAAGAAGCTGCCAAGGCCAGGTCGAAGAGAGGCAAGCAGCTGTAGGCAAAGAACATGGGGAACCACCGCCTTGGAAGTCGTGGTTACACGGGAAAGTGGCTCGTGTGGGCTAAGGAGGATGCAGAACGTGAACGTCTGGGGATCCCAGACCCATTGGCTGAGTTCACTGACCAGCAGGAGCACGACTTCATCAGGGCCCGATTCTCGTGGGACCCCAAGAAAAAGATTTTTTTCACCGACGGGCCGACTAGGAAATTCATGAGAATACTGGTAATTATCCTTTTACCACCTTACATATTAGGTTTTGATCAACGAAGTCTACTACATTCTAGTCGCATTCGTAAATGATTCACAGTCCATTTTGCAGAGAGAGCAACACAAGCTTGCGGCGGCCGAGAGCGACTCGTCGACTCAGTCGACTCAGTCGTCGGCGAAGTACAAGTGGGACACTCCTTTCAACCGGGCCATGAACATAATGATGGGACACCCGCCCGGCCAGCGGCCGCAATATGGACGTGTGCATGGCGCTGGGGATGGGGCCACTTGGAAGTACTATTATAGCGAGGACCCCGAGGCCAAAAGACAAAGAAAGAAGTTCAATCAAGTGACTATCGACGAGAAGGTGGCGCGGGCGATGGAGAAAGCAAAGGCTGAGACCAAAGCTGAGATAATCGCTGCCTGTAGATCTAATTTCGTGGATGCCTTTACAACTTTGATTCCAACAGTGGTCACATGGGTGCAACAAAATCCAAATGCGCCACCAAGTGAATTTCCCATGCCTAGCTTCACCGGGAGCAACTCAATGAACATCGCACCCATACCATACCTAGTATGGCAACCGCACCCGCACCTCCTCCAGCACTTGCTCCTGCGCCCAGCTCTCACAGCAGCCCTAGCTCCGTCTCTGGCTTGAATGTCGGGCCGTCGACATTGGCTGAGCTTGACGCCCTCACGGTAAATACGCGTCGTCGCACCTTCATCAACTCAACTAATTAATTAATCTTCACTTGCCGTTCTTTTTGGATCTCTGACGCCGCACGTATATGTCTTTGTAGGCCGACTCCACTTCGTGCACCCTCCTTTACAACATGAAGGGCGGGTTAGTGGATGTGGGGAAGGGTACTATAGTGAAGCCTAAGGATCGATTGTTTCACCGCCGGCAGATGCCTGATAACGCCTTAAGGGTCTCCGTGGAGAGTGTGAAAGCGGGCTACGAGGGTCTCCCTCGTCTGATACAAACTGATAGAGAGGATGACGAGACCCCCACGCAGCTTGGCCAATGCCAAAATTGGCCGATCCTATGGCCGAAAAATCTTCTTTGTGTCGAGGTGGCCGGGAGCACACCAACGGGTCCTCATGAAGGTATGACCACAACACCACCTACACAAGTACAACCATCGTCTGTGCTGCTTGCTGAGATCGAGAGACGTGAGGAAGGAGGGCCAACCGTTCCGCCGACAGATGATGCCATCTGCCCCATGGAAGAGGATATGGATCATGACATGAAGGATGCCGACGATGACCCTAACCAGTATTTCAGTACTGCCTTTGACAATGAAGTAATAATGAGTCAACCATATGAATATGAGATGCATGTACCAGAGCTGGAACGTCCTTGGGAGTGCAAGAAGTCTTTTTCATGCAATCCTCGCAGGACACACCTCCAGATGTCGGCTCCACCCAAGCTCAACTACTTAGCCAGAGTCATCCAATGCTGAGCCCGGCAACACTAGGGCTGGTGCTCAGGGAGGGTCCGATAGACCCACCAGCACCTCAGCCCACGAAGAAGAAGCAGAGAAGAGACCGGCAGTAAGAAAATCCAATAAAGCTGGTAATGTTGGTTCTAGCAGCCAGCAGCCTTCGACCAAGGTTGACCTTGTACCGATGAAACATGCGCCATTAATCCATGTCACGGGAGAGCCAATGGTACCGGTGAATGCACTAGCTACCATAGAAGGGGATCTTAGGAGACTCCATGACCATGTGCTTTCGACAAAGAGAAGCCTCCTCGCCTCGGATGATCCAGGATACCCACTTTATACGGTTCATGTGCCGAGCAGTTGCAAGATGTATGTCCACACGTGCCCCACGGACCTCTTCTTCCTGAGGTTTGGTTACATATTCCAGATGTTTCAAATGAGGACACTCGATTTTACGTTTGTCCGCCTGTATGCGCTGGACATGAACTACATCGTCAGGAGAGAGCAAGTGACCGGTCTTGCGGTCACGGACCCATACTACATGCATGAGGGCTTCTTGTCAGTCAACGACGCCAACCGTCAATGTAACGCCCCGGATTCGTTGCGCCAGGTGTCTGCAAGTTATTCGCCATCGTTGCCATTTTGCTTGCGTGTTGCACTTTGCCATGTCATCATATGCATTTCAAATCATGTCATCATGTGCATTTCATTTTGCATACATGTTCATCTCATGCATCCGAGCATTTTCCCCGTTGTCTGTTTTGCAATCCGGCACTCCTATGTCCCCCGGCGTCCCCCTTTTGCCTCTTTTCATGTGCGAGTGCTAAACGTTCTCGGAATGGACCGAGTCTTGCCAAGCGGCCTTGGTACACCACCGGTAGACCGCTTGTCAAGTTTCGTGCCATTTGGAGGTCGTTTGATACTCGAACGGTTAATCGGGTAACCGCAAAGCCTCTTTTGTCTTGCAGCTCAACACCCCTTACAAAGTGGCCCAAAACCCAGCAAACTCCCCTCCATACTCTCGGTCGTTCGATCACGATCGCGTGGCCGAAAACCGTGCTCCATTTGGACTCTCCTAGCTCCCTCTACCTATAAATAGGTGCCTCCCCCCAATTTTTCGCAGTCCAAACCCTAGCTCCCCTCCTCCTCGCGCCGCCGGACGTTTTCTCCCCCAGGCCGGACATGTCCGCCCGTCCAGCGCCGCCGCGCCCAGCCAATGGGAAGCCGCCATGTGGCGCGCCGCCGCCTCCCTCGCCGCCAGCCTGCGGAGCCCATCCGGGGCCCGCGCGGGCCCAGATCCCGCCGCCCGCCGCGCGCCTCGCCTCCCCGCGGCCGGACCCCGCGCCGCCGTCTCGCCCGCTGCCGCCCGCTTCGTGCTCCGCCCTTCGCCGGCGACCATGCCGTCCCGGGTGACCGCGCCTCGCCGCCTCCCCGTGCGCCATCGCGGCCTCCCGCGCCCTGGGCGCCTCGCCCGCCCGGCCGCCCGCCGTCGATGCCCGTCCGACGCTGCCTCGGCCCTGCGCCACCATCGCCGGCGCCGCCCGCCGGCGTGCCTCCGCTCCCGCTCGCCACGCCCCGAGGCGCCGCGCCCCGCCGCACCTTCGGTCGCCATCCGCCGCCGCCGCCCGAGGCCGCCGCCTCCTTGCCGAGCTTCGCCGGTCCCGCCGTCTCCGGCCTCCGCGCTGCTCGCCGGAGCCGCCCCGCCCCTCGCCGGAGTCCACTCCGGCCAGATCCGCCGCGGGTGGATGAGATCCACCCGCTCATCCAACCAAACGCGGCATCCCCGTATCTCGGATCCCTCCGTCCCGCGTTGACTTTCGCGGAGGTAAAATTTGACCAAGTCCCGAGATCTGCATATTTTCATGCCATGTTCATCGCATCATAACTCCATGCATACTGCTCCGTTTCGTGTGTGTAATATGTGAAATTGTTTGCCTCAACGAGTACTTCATTTCATTCCATTGGACCATGTTCATTTGACTCCATCTTGATGCCTGAATCATCATTGCAAGAGTGCATGTTGATGTTAATCTGCTGAAACTGTTATAACTTGCTGATTTGTTATTTTTGCCATGTTTGATGTGTGCATCCTATGAGGTTGATGTCTACATGTGTTTTGATCTATGCTATGCCATCTTTCCAGTGATGCTATCCATGTATTTTTGTGAGTTGTGTGCTGAGTGCATCGAGCTTGTTAAGTAGGGTACTTGCTATTGCTGTTTTCCTGACTGATTCTGTTATATTTTGTTGCTATGTTAACCTGCTGCTACTTGTCATTCTATGCATAATCTGGAGATTTTCACTAAGGATGTTTTGTACTACCTGTCTTTCTCTATCCATTCATGTCCCTGGTTGCATTTATAGCCTGCTGTAACTTGTTGTTATCTTGCTCCAAATTTGCTAAATAATGTTGCTGTCAACTTGTTAACATGAAGTTCAGTTTTGGCCATGTGCTTTTCTAGTGATCCATGCATCCTATGAACTTGTTCTTGCCATTCTTAGCTTCATAAACATGTCTTCTTACTGCTGGTTGGCTTGCGATGCCATGTATTGCTCTGTGGTGAGTGGTTCAAGCTCACCAACATGCCTACTTATTGTTGTTCCTGCCATGTTTGAATCTGTCATATAACTTGCCATGTTTACATGGGTGCCATCATATCTTCTGTTCCTTTTTGGCTCATGGTCAGTAAGGGACTTTTGTTCTATGGGTTTAGTAGATTAATGCCATGCCTTTTCTTGCCATGATAAGTTCCTGTAATATGTTGTTTGATAGCTCTAAACATTGCAACCTGATGTTATTTCTGCTAAGCCTGAAACTGTTATTATTTGCAATCTTCCCATGTCCTTTTGAGCATGTTCTAGTAGCTTCTGGAGATAGCTCAGTGTTCATGTTTTGTCATGCTTTACCTGTACTTCATTCCCATGCCTTTTGTTTTATCCTTGGGATGCTATAGCATGTTGTTTTGATGCTTGCATTATGCCTAGTTGCTGTTTTGGACAGATTGTTGTCATATCTTGTATAGTGTGTGTGTGTTGAACCGTTGCTCTGTTTTGAGTGTGCTCCATATGAAACTTGCTTGGTTTTGCACGAAGTTTCATATTATCATGTTGCATCCTTGTTTTGAGGTGTTTGCTTGATGTTTGGATGCATTTTGCATCAATGCCATGCTTAACTTGTTTTGCTCATATCTTCTAGGCCGTAGCTCCGAATCTAATGAACTTTATATGTAACTTGACTAGAATCTCGTGTAGATCATCTTGGTGCATCTTAACTTGCTGTTAAACAACTTCAACTTAATGTTTGTTCAGTTCTGGACCAACTTTGAAACTTACATATGAGGACTTACCGGAATTGTTATATGTTGTTCCCGGCCTCATTTAAACTTGCCTTGATGTGTTGTTCTTGTTTGCATCATCTCTTGCCATGAGTAGCCTCATCTAGATTTCTCATGCATCATGCTTGGTTGTGCATCATGTCTTGCCTATGTGTGGTGTGTTTACTATGTCGTGTGCTTCTTCTCGATAGTTCCCGTTTCATTGCGATCGTGAGGATGCATTCGTCTACGTGTGGTTCGTCTTCGTGGCTTCATCTTCTTCATGTACTCGTTCTTCTTCCTTGCGGGATTTCAGGCAAGATGACCGCTACCCTGGATCTCACTACTATCATTGCTATGCTAGTTGCTTCGTTCTATCGGTATGCTGCGTTACCTATCTTTTGCTCTTCAAGCCTCGCAAATTTGCCATGAACCTCTAACCTTTGACACCCTTCCTAGCAAACCATTGCTTGGCTATCTTACCGCTTTGCTCAGCCCCTCTTATAGCGTTGTTAGTTGCAGGTGAAGATGAAGATTGCTCCATGGTGGACAGGATTTTATAGGGATATCACAATATCTCTTATTTAATTAATGCATCTATATACTTGGTAAAGGGTGGAAGGATCGACCTTATGCCTGGTGTTTTGTTCCACTCTTGCCGTCCAAGTTTCCGTCATACCGGTGTTATGTTCCCGGATTTTGCATTCCTAACGTGGTCGGGTGATTTATGGGACCCCCCCGACAGTTCGCTTTGAATAAAACTCCTCCAGCAAGGCCCAACCTTGGTTTTACCATTTGCCTCACCACCACCTACCTTTCCCTTGGGAGTAATTAACCCAAGGGTCATCTTTATTTTAGTCCCCCTGGGCCAATGCTTGTCTAAGTGTTGGTCCAAACCGAGCGATGTCCGGCGCCCCCTGGGCAACCAGGGTCTATGCCAACCCGACGTCTGGCTCATCCGGTGTGCCCTGAGAACGAGATATGTGCAGCTCCTATCGGGATTTGTCGGCATAGCGGGTGGTCTTGCTGGTTTTGTTTTACCATTGTCGAAATGTCTTGTAAACCAGGATTCCGAGACTGATCGGGTCTTCCTGGGAGAAGGTATATCCTTCGTTGATCACGAGAGCTTATCATGGGCTAAGTTGGGACACCCCTGCAGGGTATTATCTTTCGAAAGCCGTGCCCGCAGTTATGTGGCAGATGGGAATTTGTTAATGTCCGGTTGTAGATAACTTGACACCAGATCCGAATTAAAACGCACCAACCGTGTGTGTAGCCGTGATGGTCTCTTCTCGGCGGAGTCCGGGAAGTGAACACGGTTTCTGTGTTATGATTGACGTAAGTAGGAGTTCAGGATCACCTCTTGATCATTACTAGTTGACGAACGTTCCTTTGCTTCTCTTCTCGCTCTTATTTGCGTATGTTAGCCACCATACATTGCTTAATCGCTGCTGCAACCTCACCACTTTACCCCTTCCTTTCCCATTAAGCTTTACTAGTCTTGATACCCATGGTAATGGGATTGCTGAGTCCACATGGCTCACAGATTACTACAATAACAGTTGCAGGTACAGGTTATATGATGATCATGACGCGAGGACGATGTTTGCTTGTTTGGAGTTCTTCTTTTGCTTCTTCTTCGATCAGGGGATAGGTTCCAGGTCGGCAGCCTGGGCTAGGAGGGTGGATATTGTTTGAGTTTATGTTTGTGTTTCATCCGTAGTCGGATGGTGATCTTATGTGTGAGATGATGTTGTATTCGTGTGGCATTGTAAGCCTTATGTATGTATCCCTACCTATTATGTAATGTTGATGTAATGATATCCACCTTGCAAAAGCGTTTCAATATGCGGGTCTATCCTTGGTGGGACCTTCGAGGTTGTCTTGGATAGGGTCGCATATTGGGTGTGACAAGTTGGTATTAGAGCCTCGACCGACATTAGGAGCCCCCTTGTTTGATCGTGTAGTTTGGCCGTTGTTGAGTCTAGAAGAAAACTGTTTTTGGAGTCTAGTTATATCGGAGAGTAGGAATTCTTTTTACTCCTCAGCCCCTTCGCCACTCTGGTAAGGAATCTTGACGTAGGTGTTTTGAATTACTCCTCTTCCCCTTCAAATATTTCTTTAGGATCACGCAGTTGGTTTTCCGATCGTTGGTTCTCATCTCTTTTCATCCGGTGCATTTCTCGTCAAGTTGACTCGAGTCTCTTCATCGTTGCCAAGTTCAATCCTCATTTGTATTCTTTTCCCACCCACCCACCCCTTTTCTCCTCGAAGCCGGAGTCCGTAACCGAGTATCCATCCTACTCGTGCGAAGCCTTTGCATTCTTTCAACCGGTGTTTCCACTTGAAGTTATTCATCGGTTTTTCCCCTTCCAAGTTGCCTTTGTTTTCCCGCCCTCCCACCCTCTTCTTCCCGGAGTCCGAGTCTCTTTCGACCATCAATTTCATTCGTCTGGAGCCTCTTCAGTCTTCCCTCAATTATTTCAACCGGTGAATTCTCGTCTCGGTGGACATTCTTCATCTCTTTTTCTTCTCCGGTGGATTCAATTCCAATTTTCGGTAGTGATTATAATCTTTCCCTCGGCTCAAATGTTTTCCCCTTGCTCGTTCGCCTCTTGACATTTAATCGTTCCAGAGTTCTGAAGACATTTCAGGAGATTCGTCTGTGTTCAAATTATTTCAAGGTTGCCACCTCATAAAAATATTTCAATTGTTCCGGTGCATCATCTATATGTTCTACATCCCTTTCCAACGGTGTTTTTCCCTTTAGTGGGCCCTAACCCATAGGTCTTTTCCCAGGATCTTACCTGACTCTTCTAATTATTCCGGAGCTATTCCCAATTCCTTTTCAAAGTGTGACGTAAGAATGGATTCCATCAGTCACATGCCTTCTCCAAGATCGTTTTCAAATTCTTTTCATTGTTGACTCAACCTCTTCACTTTTCATTCTCCTGGAGTATCTCAACAATTTTGGTGTTCTTTCTCGTCGTCATTCTCAACTTTTGAAGATCAAAGAAGAGTTTTTCCTCTAAATCTTGTCCGTTCTCTCGAAGATTCGTGGTTCTAGTTTCATGTTATCCTCTCGAGAATTATTCCATTTGTCAGATATTCTTTTCTTAGCCATCCGGAGTGTTTCAGGAGTTGTTTTTCCATTTCTTTTCACCCGAGGCCATCATTCCAGAAGAATTATTTGTCCTCACATTTCAGCTTCCGTTATCTAATTATCCCGGTGCTTCGTTCAAGTGTTCTTTAATCAGCTCATGATCTCATTGTTCTCTCGCATCTAAATCCCCTCGAGCATATTGGTTCTATTAATCCTTCCCGGTGATTCAGTCTCTTTCATCAGTCAATTTTGAATTCTTCCGGTGGTTCGTTCAAGATTCTTTTCCTTGATTATCATTTTAATCCATTCGTTCTTGCGAATCCTACCGGTGGTTCATGAAGACTTTCTCAAGTTTTGTGCTATATTTCCCTTAATCCTTTTCAAGAAGAATAAGTAGTATACAAAAATCCATTGCTTGTCATCAATTTAATTTGATGAAGGATAAGCATACAATAAATCTTATTGTTATTTCCTTGTAGTGAGTAATCCCTTCCTTCGGAGTTTGTTCTTGATGAATAAATTCTAGTTCCAAGTCTTTTCATCTTTTCTTTTCCGGAGTTCAAATTTCCTGGCCATCTCATTGGAACCTTCATCTAAATAACCGCAAGGCTCATCTTATTCTTTCATCCTTCATTCCTATCTCATCATCCTTTTGTTACCGGACTTCTTCATGGTGGTTCTTCACGATTTAATTCATTCTTCAAGAGTTCATCAAGATTTTGTTGGTTGAGTTCAAGTATCTTTTCCTCTTGCGTCTCGAGGTGCAATTAATTCTCCAAATTCTTTTGAAGTGGAGTTTTGCATTTCTTCGTTCTTCTCAGCTATCCTATCATTTCCAATTGTAGCCGGTTAATACCTTATGATCTTGAGACGTTACCTATAAGACCACAACAAGCTTTTTCTTTTCGTTGTTGATTTTCTCAACAACTTCATTCAATCCTTCCTTCTAAAGATGTTTTCAATTTCATTCGTGGCACAACTTGTCATTTCCGTCTCCATTCTTTTCATTCAACTCTTCCAATTCTTCCGAAGGCTTTGTGTTGTTCCTCTCGTCAAGTATCATTCCATCTTCTCTAGTTCATGATTCGATCCTCTCCATGTTCAGCCGGAGTGCTGCCTAAATCCTTTCAGTCTTATTCGTTTCCTATCTCGTTCTAACCGGAGTGGTTTCATAGTCTATCTGATTCCGTGAGCTTTCGATTCTCGTTATTCTCGTTGTTCCTCTATTCTTCTCGAGTGCTCTCGATTCTTTGCTTCTTCATTTGAGTTCTTGTTTCACCTCATCCCTTTTTCCCTTCCGTCTCGGTCCTAAGATCTCGGGACGAGATCTCTTGTTAGTGGAGGAGTGTTGTAACGCCCCGGATTCGTTGCGCCAGGTGTCTGGCAGTTATTCGCCGTCGTTGCCATGTCATTTGCTTGCGTGTTGCACTTTGCCATGTCATCATATGCATTTCATATCATGTCATCATGTGCATTTCATTTTTCATACATGTTCATCTCATGCATGCGAGCATTTTCCCCGTTGTCCGTTTTGCAATCCAGCACTCCTATGTCCCCCAGCGTCCCCCTTTTGCCTCTTTTCATGTGCGGGTGATAAACGTTCTCGGAATGGACCGAGTCTTGCCAAGCGGCCTTGGTACACCACCGGTAGACCGCCTGTCAAGTTTCATGCCATTTGGAGGTCGTTTGATACTCCAACGGTTAACCGGGTAACCGCAGAGCCTCTTTTGTCTTGCAGCCCAACACCCCTTCCAAAGTGGCCCAAAACCCAGCAAACTCCCCTCCATGCTCTCGGTCGTTCGATCACGATCGTGTGGCCGAAAACCGTGCTCCATTTGGACTCTCCTAGCTCCCTCTACCTATAAATAGGTGCCTCCCCCCGAATTTTCGTAGTCCAAACCCTAGCTCCCCTCCTCCTCGCGCCGCCGGACGTTTTCTCCCCGCAGGCCGGACATGTCCGCCCGTCCAGCGCCGCCGTGCCCAGCCAACGGGAAGCCGCCACGTGGCGCGCCGCCGCCTCCCTCGCCGCCGTCCTGCGGAGCCCATCCGGGGCCCGTGCGGGCCCAGATCCCGCCGCCCGCCGGGCGCCTCGCCGCCGCCGCCCCGCAGCCGGACCCCGCGCCGCCGTCTCGACCGCTGCCGCCCGCTTCGTGCTCCGCCCTTCGCCGGTGACCACGCCGTCCCCGGCGACCGCGCCTCGCCGCCTCCCCGTGCGCCATCGCCGCCTCCCGCGCCCCGGGCGCCTCGCCCACCCGGCCGCCTGCCGCCGATGCCCGTCCGACGCCGCCTCGACCCTCCGCCACCATCGCTGGCGCCGCCCGCCGGCGTGCCTCCGCTCCCGCTTGCCACGCCCCGAGGCGCCGCGCCCCGTCGTGCCTTCAGTCGCCATCCGCCGCCGCCGCCCGAGGCCGCCGCCTCCTCGCCGAACTTCGCCGGTCCCGCCGTCTCCGGCCTCCGCGCTGCTCGCCGGAGCCGCCCCGCCCCTCGCCGGAGTCCACTCCGGCCAGATCCGCCGCGGGTGGATGAGATCCACCCGCTCATCCAACCAAACGCGACATCCCCGTATCCCGTATCCCTCCGTCCCGCGTTGACTTTCGCGGAGGTAAAATTTGACCAAGTCCCCAGATCTGCATATTTTCATGCCATGTTCATCGCATCATAACTCCATGCATACTGCTCCGTTTCGTGTGTGTAATATGTCAAATTGTGTGCCTCAATGAGTACTTCATTTCATTCCATTGCACCATGTTCATTTGAGTCCATCTTGATGCCTGAATCATCGTTGCAAGAGTGCATGTTGATGTTAATTTGCTGAAACTGTTATAACTTGCTCATTTGTCATTTTTGCCATGTTTGATGTGTGCATCCTATGAGGTTGATGTCTACATGAGTTTTGATCTATGCTATGCCATATTTCCAGTGATGCTATCCATGTATTTTTGTGAGTTGTGTGCTGAGTGCAACGAGCTTGTTAAGTAGGGTACTTGCTGTTGCTGTTTTCCTGACTGATTCTGTTATATTTTGTTGCTATGTTAACCTGCCGCTACTTGTCATTCTATGCATAATCTGGAGATGTTCACTAAGGTTGTTTTGTACTACATGTCTTGCTCTATCCATTCATGCCCCTGGTTGCATTTATAGCCTGCTGTAACTTGTTGTTATCTTGCTCCAAAGTTGCTAAATAATGTTGCTGTCAACCTGTTAACATGAAGTTCAGTTTTGGCCATGTGCTTTTCTAGTGATCCATGCATCCTATGAACTTGTTCTTGCCATGCTTAGCTTCATAAACATGTCTTCTTACTGTTGGTTGCCTTGCGATGCCATGTATTGCTCTGTGGTGAGTGGTTCAAGCTCACCAACATGCCTACTTATTGTTGTTCCTGCCATGTTTGAATCTGTCATATAACTTGCCATGTTTACATGGGTGCCATCATATCTTCTGTTCCTTTTTGGCTCATGGTCAGTAAGGGACTTTTGTTCTATGGGTTTAGTAGATTCATTGCATGCCTTTGTTTGCCATGATAAGTTCCTGTAATATGTTGTTTGATAGCTCTAAACATTGCAACCTGATGTTATTTCTGCTAAGCCTGAAACTGTTATTATTTGCAATCTTCCCATGTCCTTTTGAGCATGTTCTAGTAGCTTCTGGAGATAGCTCAGTGTTCATGATTTGTCATGCTTTACCTGTACTTCATGCCCATGCCTTTTGTTTTCTCCTTGGGATGCTGTAGCATGTTGTTTTGATGCTTGCATTATGCCTAGTTGCTGTTTTGGACAGATTGTTGTCATATCTTGTATAGTGTGTGTGTGTGTTGAACCGTTGCTCCGTTTTTAGTGTGCTCCATATGAAACTTGCTTGGTTTTGCATGAAGTTTCATATTATCATGTTGCATCCTTGTTTTGAGGTGTTTGCTTGATGTTTGGATGCATTTTGCATCAATGCCATGCTTAACTTGTTTTGCTCATATCTTCTAGGCCGTAGCTCCGAATCTAGTGAACTTTATATGTAACTTGACTAGAATCTCGTGTAGATCATCTTGGTGCATCTTAACTTGCTGTTAAACAACTTCAACTTAATGTTTGTTCAGTTCTAGACCAACTTTGAAACTTACATATGAGGACTTACCCGAATTGTTATATGTTGTTCCCGGCCTCATTTAAACTTGCCTTGATGTGTTGTTCTTGTTTGCATCATCTCTTGCCATGAGTAGCCTCATCTAGCTTTCTCATGCATCATGGTTGGTTGTGCATCATGTCTTGTCTATGTGTGGTGTGTTTACTATGTTGTGTGCTTCTTCTCGATAGTTCCTGTTTCATTGCGATCGCGAGGATGCATTCGTCTACGTGTGGTTCGTCTTCGTGGCTTCATCTTCTTCATGTACTCGTTCTTCTTCCTTGCGGGATTTCGGGCAAGATGACAGCTACCCTGGATCTCACTACTATCGTTGCTATGCTAGTTGCTTCGTTCTATCGGTATGCTGCGTTACCTATCTTTTGCTCTTCAAGCCTCCCAAATTTGCCATGAACCTCTAACCTTTGACACCCTTCCTAGCAAACCATGGCTTGGCTATGTTACCGCTTTGCTCAGCCCCTCTTATAGCGTTGTTAGTTGCAGGTGAAGATGAAGATTTGTTCCATGGTGGACAAGATTTTATTGGGATATCACAATATCTCTTATTTAATTAATGCATCTATATACTTGGTAAAGTGGAAGGCTCGGCCTTATGCCTAGTGTTTTGTTCCACTCTTACCGCCCTAGTTTCCATCATACCAGTGTTATGTTCCCGGATTTTGCGTTCCTAACGCGGTCGGGTGATTTATGGGACCCCCTCGACAGTTCGCTTTTAATAAAACTCCTCCAGGCAGGCCCAACCTTGGTGTTACCATTTGCCTCACTACCACCTACCTTTCCCTTGGGAGTAATTAACCCAAGGGTCATCTTTATTTTAGCCCCCCCGGGCCAATGCTTGTCTAAGTGTTGGTCCAAACCGAGCGATGTCCGGCGCCACCTGGGCAACCAGGGTCTATGCCAACCCAACGTCTGGCTCATCCGGTGTGCCCTGAGAACGAGATATGTGCAGATCCTATCGGGATTTGTCGGCACAGCGGGTGGTCCTGCTGGTTTTGTTTTACCATTGTCGAAATGTCTTGTAAACCGGGATTCCGAGACTGATCGGGTCTTCCTGGGAGAAGGTATATCCTTCGTTGATCGCGAGAGCTTATCATGGGCTAAGTTGGGACACCCCTGCAGGGTATTATCTTTTGAAAGCCGTGCCCGCAGTTATGTGGCAGATGGGAATTTTTTAATGTCCGGTTGTAGATAACTTGACACTAGATCCGAATTAAAACGCATCAACCGTGTGTGTAGCCATGATGGTCTCTTCTCGGCGGAGTCCAAGAAGTGAACACGATTTCTGTGTTATGATTGACGTAAGTAGGAGTTTAGGATCACCTCTTGATCATTACTAGTTGACAACCGTTCCTTTGCTTCTCTTCTCGCTCTTATTTGCATATGTTAGCCACCATACATTGCTTAGTCGCTGCTGCAACCTCACCACTTTACCACTTCCTTTCCCGTTAAGCTTTGCTAGTCTTGATACCCATGGTAATGGGATTGCTGAGTCCTCGTGGCTCACAGATTACTACAACAACAGTTGCAGGTACAGGTTATACGATGATCATGACGCGAGAGCGATGTTTGCTTGTTTGGAGTTCTTCTTCTGCTTCTTCTTCGATCAGGGGATAGGTTCCAGGTCGGCAGCCTGGGCTAGCAGGGTGGATATTGTTTGAGTTTATGTTTGTGTTTCATCCGTAGTCGGATGGTGCTCTTATGTGTGAGATGATGTTGTATTCGTGTGGCATTGTATGCCTTATGTATGTATCCCTACCTATTATGTAATGTTGATGTAATGATATCCACCTTGCAAAAGCGTTTCAATATGCGGGTCTATCCTTGGTGGGACCTTCGGGTTCCTCTTGGATAGGGTCACATATTGGGCGTGACAGTCAATATGCGAGTCAGTACATCGAAGAATTCTTGGTCAGCAATAATGACAAAGAAACGATTCTCCTACCTTATCATCCCAGGTAAGTCATCCGCGGATAGCACTATAACACATATATACATCCTTTCGTGCATTTCAATAGTTACTTTGCACTCATGGAGGCTAAACTTGATCGTGTATTTTGTGCAGCGGGGGGTGTCGTGCTGTTCTCATTGTTCTTTACCCGCGTTACTCCCGCGCTCTATATTTGGGCCCGTCGAAGAACATACAGAAGAAAGATTACACACACATAAAGTATGTTCTGGACAGAGCTTTGCTGGGCTTCAGCATGCGGGGTGGCTACATCCAACACAAAAAAACAAATAAGGCCGGGCTTTGTTTCACCCACAAGACTGACTTCTGTTGCATCCAACAACCGGCAAGAAGTGAGAATGATGGATTCTACGTCATCCATCTAATGATGGAGTACAGAAGGGATGTGTAATTACTTTGCATGAAATCTTCATCCGATACCCATATCCAGAGATTTGCCGAAGCCTTTTGAGCCATGCCGGATAATCGACTTCGAAATGATTTCTAACGGATCCAACAGGAAATTGCGTCCATCATCATCAAAGATGTCCTCGAAGAGAATGGGATGTTCTACGTCATCCCAATATCGCTAGCTGACGTCCGAACCCGCATTTCCCTACAGCGTCAGGACATGACGCCTTTCACTAAGCTTGGGTCTGTCCTCCCGGATATGGACAGATGGGAAGAGTGCACTGCTTAAAAACAATGTGTCTGTTTAGTTACTTGTTACTTTCTATACGACGAAACTTCGAATCTCTTAGTACGACAAAACTATTAGATGTATGGTGCCGCGCTCTAGTTAATTACTTTCGGTACGATAAAATTTGTTAACTATGTTTACTATATATGTTGCTTCTATTTCATAACTGTTTTGTTGAATTTGCTTCATGGTATATATATGTGCATCTCTGACAGGTATATAGATCAACGATGGCGAGGAAGTGGTAAGCCGTGTATGTAGGGCTTGTTCCGGGTGTGTATGATGAGTGGCCAGAGTGTCAGGCCCAAGTCTCTAGCTTCTCCGGCGGAAGCCAGAAAGGGTTTGATAGCAGAGCGGAAGCCGAAGAAAGTTACTTGAGATTCATAGCAAAACAGGGGATTCAGAACCAGCGCCGCTACAAAAACTACTAAATAATACCGCTTTTGATCATCGTGATCGCTCTTATCGTGTATGTCTTAATTTAGGTAGATGATGAAACATGTGTCTACGGTGATAATGTAAGATACATGTCATGTGTATCGCTATTTCGAGATGATGATGATGAGATCTACATCATTTGTGTTGAGACTATGTTGATATGATGAGACTATGTTCTACCACTTCGATGATGATGATGAGACATTCCTTTTTCATATAGTTCCAGTGTATGTGTATGTTGTAACTGTATAAAACAAGTAAAAGTACGAATACAACAACATAAAAAGAAGAAAATACTAGCAGTAGCGTGGGGTATTGGAGTAGTAGTAGCGCTGCTTACCAGTAGCGTGTGTTCGTTGGGCACTCTACCAGCATTAGCAGTAGCGATGGGCAGAGGTGCGCTACTGCTAGATACAGATAGCAGTAGCGCTGGTTCAAACAAGCGCTACTGCTAAAAAATAGCTGTAGCACCATAGCAGTAGCGCGCCCACCCACGCTACTAATAGCCAAATAACCAGTGCTGCTAATAAGGGTTTTCCTAGTAGTGGTAGGCTGCCGCCTGTGGCGAAGAAGCTGAAGGGGGACACGGTGGCTCCGCTTGGGGCAGGCTCATCCGTTGTGGCCGCGCCTTCGTCTGTGGGAAGGGGAGGCAATGGAACTCACACCTCCCCTGCCCGGTCATCCTCACGATGCCAGGATGAGCGCCCTGGAAGGGTGCCAGCCCCCATGGCCCCGCTGGCTCTAGAGCCGCCGGCACTTGATGCTGTCGCTGAGGTTGCCAAGGCTCAGGAGCTCCCGGTCTCCCCAGCTGTGATCATGCTGCCGTCTTCTCCTCCTGCTCCACTGATTCCTGACTCCTGTGCCTCCTTCGCCGTCTTGGACCGTGCTGCTGCTGAGCTAGGTCGGCTGCGAGAAGACCTCCAGGGCGCCAACCCCTGCCTGGTGGCCGGGCGCCTGGGGCTGATCTCTGGCTAGGTTCATTCCAAGACCTCCGTCCGAGCGGCGCTGAGCCAGTCTACAGTAGCTACCGAGGAGGAAAAGCAAGCCGCCACCCAGGCCGCGGCCGCTCATGACGTAGCACTGAATGACACCTTGATCGCCCAGGACCGATGCAAGGCGCTAGAGGACGAGCTGAGGGGCCTGCGCGATGAGCTCGCCAAGGAGGCTCGCGACCGCCAGGCAAGGGAGGAAGAGATGAAGGCTCGGGAGGCCGCCATCGGGGACCGTGATGCCGAGCTGACCGCTGATCGCATCCAACTGAAGACTCTGGAGCAGAAGCTGAAGGCAGAGAGGGCCGAGCTGGACACCAAGTCGAAGGTCTTGGCCGAGGATCGCGTGGCCTCCGTGGATCTTGAGAAGAGATCTTGCAAGGCGCTAAGTCGCTTTATGATGATGGTCTGGAGAAGCCGTTGGCCGGAGCCAAGGACGGCCCCACCATGCTACTTCCCTTCCTGGTCGAAGCGCTTGAGGAGGTCGTTACCGGCATAGGCCCCATGGTCGAGGTTGAAACTCGCGTCCTTTCTTCTGCGGCACTGACTTGGGTCCTCAGCCACATCTACCTTCGCAACCCCGACGCCAACCTTGACGATTTGCTAGAGCCTATGACCGCCGAGCGCTCTGCCGCTGCTGCTGAAGCCGTGAAGGGCCGAGCAGAAGCCTTGCTGGCGAAGTTCCGCACTTTCGCCACTGCGGCCAAGGCAGGTACCGCTGGTTCCGCGGCCTCGGGAGGTGGAGCTGACAGGCGGAACTCCACCACGGAGGCGGGGCTCCTGGCAAATGACGGCACTACTCAAGGGTGATCTCCTCTCGGCTTCTTTCCTGTTTCAACTCCTGCAACATGCACCGTGCCTTGTGGAGGCGTTTAAACTTGTGTTTGGTATCGTAAGGACAATTTATGGTTTGTAATATTTGCTTCTGAATTTGCGAGATTTTGCGGTTTCCTTCCTATTTGCTTTGTGTTCTACGTCGGCAGGGCCCGGCCCCGCACATACATCAGCCGCCGTTAGCCCCGACCGGATCACCAGGACAGGACCAAGGAGTGAGGGGCTACGTGACAAGTTAGGCTCCCGAGTCACGATGCTTAGGAGTCCCCCTTGACGCACAAACATCAAATAGGGAGGGGGTGTAGGAGTAGATCTGTCGTTCTACGTAGGCAGGGCCCAGCCCCGTGCATACCTCAACCGCCGTTAGCCTTGCGGAACTAAGGAGTGAGGGGCTACATGACCAGTTAGGCTCCGGAGTTGTGATGCTCAGGAGTCCCCCTTGATGCTCAAACGGTCTTCATACCTTCGCTCCGCTCGGGGAGGGGCGCGCGACGACCAGGTCCGAGGGACCTGGCTAGGTGGCATGCGCTCTGGCGTGACCCAGACGCAGCCCCCGTGTCCATCCCCCTCGCGTGGTGCTTCCGAGGGGTGGCGCTGCGATGAGGCCAGACACTGAGCTCTGGGATCCCTGAGGTTGATACAGCCGTGGGCTGCCCTCAGTTTTTTATCACCAGTGCGGAGCATAGCGCTTCTGTATCTGTACGGGCATAGCCGCTCCTCTGCAGTGTCGTCAGCCAGCGCGGAGCATGGTGCTTCCACTGGTACGTGGGAGGGGGGCTCCCCTCCGGGAGGAGCCCCCGGGGTGTGTAGAGCCCCGCCCTGACACGTGGCCGGCACGGTAGGGCTGGACGAGGTGTATCTGGGCACTCGTGAGCCAGCACGGGACTCATGAGGCCCTACCTCAAGGCTGGTTGCACATGATCTTGAGCCTTGGGCGGCTGAGTGTTCATGCGAGGTAGTTAGATACAAATGCTCTACGTCCTCAGGTACCGGCCCTCGAGCGAGCTCAGCCACCCCTGGTATGCCAGGTCGTGATGCCGTGGACAAGGCCAGGGGGTGAGGGCTGGAGAGCCAGTAAGATCTCCTGAGTCGTGATACTCAGGCGCCCCCCCTTTTAACGTGCAAGCGATTTGCATGAGGGAGAAAAGGGCCCATGGTAGGCGGGAGATGATTATCATAGGTAGGCTAAGCATGAAAGGCAAATTAGCCCAGATAACTGCAGGAATGATACATGCCACTGGGTCACGCCCGAGCGGCTTGGGGATGATGCAGCGCGAGGGGCGCCCCCAGCAAGGTAAACTAAAGACATGAGCGAAAGGGATACATGCCGCAGGGACAAACCCATGCGACCTGGGAATAATGCAGCCCTGAGGGCGCTCCCAGCTGAAATGAACTCTAAAGATGTCACCTGATACCATTGTAGAGCGGGTGTTGGAGTAGCCAACGATGCATGGTGAAGAGGCCGATCCTCACGAGCCACCGGAGCCCTGAGTCTCGGGAGGCTCTGGGGGTCCAGGCTATTCCTCGAGGACCGTCTCCATCTCCGCCAGGACCGCGTGGTGCTTGGCCTCTTGAGCTGCCAGAATGCTCTGTAGAAGACGCTGGTGAGGGGCAGCCGCGTTTGGCAGGCCGAAAGGCATGCGAATGAGCTATGAGGTGGACCCTCGCAACGTCCAACGCGTGAAGGCTAGAAGCACTCCTAAGATGCGACTTGGCTGACCCCTGGGTAGTCCATGCAGACGCGCAGCCCGCCATCTTTGCCTGGATGGGGAGCTACGCCGGGCAGGTGGCGATCGCCGCGTATGACTCTTGATTCCTGCAGCTCCTGAGTGGCCTTGGTGATGAACTCCTGAGGGTTGGTCCCTCCCTCGTGATCCTGACAAAGTCTCAAGCCCTCCAGGAGAGAGCCCCTAAGCCTTGCCCGAGGAGGGCGCCAGGCGCGCCTTCCTATGTGACGGAGGGAGGCGCCCCTTCCTATGTGACGGAGGGAGGAGCCCCTTGTGTCGGTGTCAAAACCGGCGGATCTTGGGTAGGGGGTCCCGAACTGTGCATCTAAGGCTAATGGTAATAGGAGGCAGGGGACACAATGTTTTACCCAGGTTCGGGCCCTCTCGATGGAGGTAATACCCTACTTCCTGCTTGATTGATCTTGATGATATGAGTATTAAAAGAGTTGATCTACCATGAGATCATAGAGGCTAAACCCTAGAAGCTAGCCTATGATTATGATTGTTGTTGTCCCATGGACTGAACTCTCGGTTTATATAGACATCGGAGGGGGCTAGGGTTACACAGAGTCGGTTACAGAGAAGGAGATCTGCACATCCGAATTGCCAAGCTTGCCTTCCACGCAAAGGATAGTCCCATCCGGACATGGGACGAAGTCTTCAATCTTGTATCTTCATAGTCCAACAGTCCGACCAAAGTATATAGTCCGGCTGTCTGAGGACCCCTTAATCCAGGACTCCCTCAGTAGCCCCTGAACCAGACTTCAATGACGATGAGTCCGGTGCGCAGATTGTCTTCGGCATTGCAAGGCGGGTTCTTCTCCAAATCCTCCAGGGTACCTGTTGTAACGAGTAGTGTCCGGCTTCCCATTAATGTTGCACTCCTCGGATGCTATGCTTTAATACTGGTTGTTTCCACGTGTCGAGCGAATGCGAGAAGTCGGGGTATTTTTACATTTGCCACCCTACCCATGCGAGTAAATCGTCTATTTAAAGAGACGGAGATCCTCAGATCCGAATCACACCATATCCTCCCATCGAGTATCCATCAGAGCACGCCCGGAAAAGTTCATACCATCATGGCCGGTCGTTGCGGCTCCTCCTCTCGCTCCCGTAGCACTAGGCCAGGCGATTGGGAGAAATGATCTATCCCCCACAGCCGACTAATAGAGTTGCAGACCCAGGGGTTTCTTCCGCCTACATAGATGGTCCCCGTCTGAGATGGACTAGCCACTTATAATGGCGGGGAGCAAGCAGAGAGTTCTCCAAACCCATCCAAGGGGGAGCAGGTATGCTTTGTCCCCTATTTGCTGAGGGGACTCGAATTTCCAATCCATCCTTTCCTCCGAGGGCTCCTGGAGTTCTACGGCCTCCAGCTGCATAACTTTACCCAGCCTCCATACTGCACATCGTAGGCTACGTTGCCTTCTGCGAGCTATTTCTGGGTTGCGAAGCTCATTTCGAGTTGTGGAAGAGGCTATTCTGCCTCGTACCCCGCACTCCGGAGGGGTCGGTATATCAAGTGGGTGGAGCCGAAATATGGCGCATTGCCGGGATCGGATACCTGTCCGGTACCCCGAAGAAGACATCCGAAGATTGGCCTTCGGAGTGGTTCTACATGGAGGACGTCCCTCTTTCGGACCCTATTCGGAAGGGCCTTCCCGTGTTTGTAAATGCCCCATTGAAGAAACGCCATAGCTAGCGCCCCCAGAGCCCCCACGAGGAAGATAACAGAGAGATCCTTTTCCTGATGGACAGGATAAAGATGCTGGCCAAATCAGGACTGACAATAATTGAGGTTATGTCCATATGTATAATGCGGGGAGTACAGCCACTTCAATATCGGGGGAAACTCATGTGGCACTTCAACGGAGAAGATGATGCCACCCGCTGCGGCCGTAAAGGTCCAGACTCCGCCGTCGCTCTGGCGAAGATACTGTCCGATTTGTATGAAGGAGAAGAAGAGGAGTTCATCCGCATCAAACCACGGGATTAATTCTCCATGTACAACCCCCAAGCTGGGTGAGTTGCTATCTTTTGTTCCTAGTCTTTCCTGCATTCTTTAGCACAAATATTTACATGCCAATTCATAGCAGGAACTACAAAAAGCTATGAGGGAGGTTCATAGCCCGTCTTCACAGCCAGAGGACCTGGACCGGGCCCTCGACCCCGGACTTGAAGAAGATTCGGACACATTCGTGGAGCTCATTGATAGGACATTTTATCAGTTAAGCTGCGATGGTGCGCTGGTGGCCATCATAGCTGATCATCCTGGCCTACTCCCTGTATCACATGTAAGTAAAACCACAGTCCCAACTTCCAAGAAGGATTCCCTCTTTGCACCTTACTCACCGCATATGTATTGCGTTTTACAAGGAAGGTCATCGGGACGCCAGGCCGAACCCGCGGTGACTCGCCAACTGGGGGCACCGAAGCCGGGTAGGCTTAAAAGGAAGGCGGTCAGGACCGAGACGCTGTCGCAAAGGTATGTTTAAAAACCTACCACGTAATTATCATCGTCAAAATATGACAATGTCCATTGTCTTCCAACAGAAAGAGCGCTCGCCGGACTATATCCGGAGAGCCTGCCGGCCACGCCTCCACCAGCCGGACTTCGAGGTCGGACTCAAGGGTGGAGGTCAATGCGGGGACAAAGCCGAACGATCCTCCTATAGAGGATGCGGATAGGTTCTCCGCTACAAACTCCAAAGTGGAGAGCGCCATGAATCACATGGCCACACTACGCGACCCAAATTTCTCTGAAGAGGCTTTCAATGCCTTCAACTCAGGGACGCGTACATCCGGGCTGCTCAAGGTGGCCTCGCCAGAGCCACGAACTAGTACGTAAAGGATATACGGGGAAGAGATTTTGATAAGTATGTATATCAGTAGCCCCTGAGACTTGAAATAATTAGCACAACTGATTTAAGGATCCTCATGTGCATAGGTTCTGACAGAGAAGAATACCCAGCTGTCTAAAGAGCTGGGGGAGTGCAAAGCCCAACTGCGGGCCGCAATTGCTGGAATGGAGGAGTCCAAGAAGGCCCCATCTGGTAATACTTGTTTTGATCGAAAATAATGTAATGGTATGTACCAGTAAGTATTCGGCATGAATGCAAATCTAAAAATAGATTCTGCAGACAATCATGGAGGCAATCCGGAGATCGTACCAGAGGATGAGCAATATGCTCAGTGACAGCTGAAGGCTGGCGAGCGTGTGTTTACAAAGGTTACACAGGAGAAAAATACTCTCCAGGACGCGAACATCCAACTGGACGTCGAATTAAAGGATGTTCGGGCCCAACTTGCTGACTCCATTAAGGAGAATAAGAGGCTTCTACACGGCATATTTAGTAAGTGCTCTAACGAACCACTATAAAGTTTGGAGAAGAAGCATACTAACAGAATTATGTCTGTAGGTATGTTGACAGGTCGCCCCGAAGAGGAGATGCCCGGATCTGCACGCGATCTTTTGCAGGAGTTCTCGCAACTGCACAAACAAGTTCGGCAAGTGATGTAGGGAATTGCCCATGCCTTATGGTCATCCGCCTCCCTGCCAGGAGGCATGGGGGAGCTTGTGGAGATGCTCAAGGGAGCACGGCGGCACTTCCGATTATGGAAGATATCGGCCAGCCGACAAGGTGCAAGGGAAGCCTGGGCCATGGTGAAGACGTGATACACCAAGGCTGACCCGAACCACATGTCCAAGGTCGGACCTGTAGGGTCAGATGGGAAAGAAATCCCTATAAGTCTGGTATATGACCAGGTAGCATTTGCCGCTAAGCATTCCCAATAGGATTGTAGGCTAGAAAGCCTATTGGATGGTATAGAAGAAGAGTTTAGTCATGCTAAGTAACTTTGTACTTCAAAGGACATATTTTGTCCCTAGCCGGATTGTAAATCATTTGTCTTGGCAGACCTTTTCGCTTCGACCTCTGGACCCAATAGTCTGGAGTGTATCCGAATACCCGCTCGGTTATGTGAAAACCGGGGCACGCGTGGAAACAAGGTGTAGGGGTCATAAGTGCTTGAATAGACAAGTACCCAACTAATTATGTTATATTACATGGGTAGTAAGAAACATCTTCCAGGGAGAATAGTTCCGTTAAGGGTTCCTTTCCCTGGGTGTGCATGCATTAATGTGCACGTCCGAACTGCGAAAAATGGCGCAGGATATAATCATCTGGGGGCATGTTTTGTAATAAGTAAAAGACATCTTTTGTTCACCGACTGAATATTCCCTTAAGAACACTGGCTTTCGGCTTCACCCAGTCTGAGATACACATCCGGCTGACTCGGAAGTAACAATCGCAGAGGTGCTCCCCTTATGCCCTAGCCGAATTAACAGGAATGTAGGGCATAAACACAAGAGCCAGACAACCTAGCTTGGCCAAAACTTAAGTCATATCGATGCATATAGTGGTGAAAAAAGGCACATATGGGGAAATGACACATATGTGGTGGGCATTAAGCCCAGAAGATAATTATATTACACTTCTGTAAAAGAAGCCCCCAGGTATATTGAGCGCGCATAGCGCGGCATGAGTGTGCGGTTAAAGCATACTTGCAGCTTTTTAAAGCTATATGCATCAAAAGGAGAGAGAGAGAGATATGATATAATTTAAAAGTGAAGGCGGAGGTAAGGAGACAAACACAGAGTTCGGCACTAGGCGTAGAATCTTTGGAGTCTGGCCGCGTTCCATGGGTTTGGCTCAAGTTGATTATCTGATGCATCACGCAGACGGTACGCTCCTCCGGTGAGAACTTTGTCAATGATGAAGGGACCCTCCCACTTGGGCTTGAGCTTGTCCTTTTTTCTTCTCTGGTAGGCGTAGAACGAGTTCGCCAATGTTATAAGTTTTGGCCCATACTTCTCTGCTTTGATATCTTCGAGGCTGCTGCTGATAGAATGCGGAACGGGCCTTTGCGACGTCGCGCTCCTCCTCCAGGGCATCTAAGCCATCCTGCCGATCCAGTTCGGCTTCTCTCTCTTCGTACATGCGCACCCGAGGTGAGTCATGGATGATATCGCAGGGTTGCACTGCCTCTGCATCGTACACCATAGAAAATGGTTTGTATCCGGTGGTGCGATTTGGCGTGGTCCGCAGCCCCCATAGTACGGAGTCGAGCTCGTCGACCCAGTGCATATCTGATTCCTTCAAGGATCGCACTAGTCTGGGTTTAATGCCGCTCATGATTAGACCGTTCGCTCGTTCGACTTGACCGTTTGTTTGGGGGTGATAGACGGAGGCATAATCAAGTTTTATGCCCATTTTGCCGCACCATTCTTTCACCTTGTCGGCTGTGAATTTTGAGCCATTATCGGTGATGATGCTGTGGGGGACACCGTAACGATGTACGACCCATGATATGAAGTCTATCACTGGTCCGGACTCGGCCGTTTTAGCTGGTTTGGCTTCTATCCATTTGGTGAATTTATCGACCATGACCAAAAAGTATTTCTTCTTATGGCATCCTCCTTTAAGGGGTCCAACCATATCGAGCCCCCAGACCGCAAAGGGCCAAGTTACGGGGATTGTTTGGAGAGCGGTGGGTGGCATATGTGTCAGGACCGGATTTTTGGGATATCAATTTCCCAGAAAATGGCCCTTGTGCTCACCAGCCCCAGGATTACTATTAGCTGATGAGACACCAACTTGATACAGAAACTCCAAGCAAATTACATAATATGTAGAACAAGACCATTCTGGCCTATGAGTACAACACAAGGTTTCTAGTGGTTTATGGCGGAAGCGGTTTGTGGTTCATCAGCGTCTATGGGACTCCATTTCCCACAGGAATAGCTGACCTAGATAACTCCTATCTTCGCGAGGCTGCTATAACCATTGTGTAGGTTCCGGGGCTGTCATCGCAACGCTCCTCTCCATGCAAGAAATCTGGCCAAGATAATAGCCAGGGAAAAGCCAATGAGTACTTTTGAATGTACTCGCAAACATTATGAACACAGGTATAATATAGCAGATGATAATCATGCTCTGAAATATTCTATGATCACCACGTCAGTCTCAAATAAAAAAAATCATGATGCACGCAAGCAGGTTGTTCATGTCAAATATGAATATGCAATCAACGAGTAGAAACAAAATGCACCGTTCGGGTGTCTGAAGTGACGCCTCGAAAGGATAATAATTTAAAGCATGCCTCAGTCGGGCGTCTGAGCGACACCACATAAAGGGCTTATAAATAATTTAAATGACAAGCATGCCACAGTTGGGCGTCTGAGCGGCACCACATAAAGGGCTTATAAATAAAAGAAAGAACAAGCATGCCACAGTCGGGCGTCTATGCGACACCACATAAAGGTCTTATAAATATAACAAGCATGCCACAGTCGGGCGTCTGCACGACACCACATAAAGGGCTTATAAAAATAACAAGCATGCCACAGTCGTGCGTCTGCGCGACACCACATAAAGGGCTTATAAGAAAGTAATCACAGTGAAATATCCAGGAGGTAGAACCATCACAGGGATACTTAATAATTCAAATAATATAAAGGGTTAGTCCATAATAATAATAACCAGAAACATCATATGTCACAAGTCATGATCCATGTTCTGGTTTAGCAGTTTCTCCTCCGAAGACCGACACTAAGACCGACACTTGATCCATCCCAGACTATAGTCCTTAACCATAGGCACGACTATTCGAATAGATTTAACCTCTGTAGAGGGTGTACTCTTTACACACGAGTAACAGATTCCTTTAGTCCATCGGGACTAATTCCATTTACAGTCCTTTAATTGAAAACACACCTGACCCGCACACACCAGCTTAACTTACCAGTGTCTGGAATCACCCACGACACCTGTCAAGCAAAACTCTAAGTGGCGAGGCTACAACCTCGATTAGCATGGGATCAAATTTATACCGCACGCAACTAAGGGGTGCCCCCCTCTCGGTCCCAACCGGAAACACCCATACCCCCGGACCAGGTGGCATGCCTACCGAATGCAGCCGGTATCTTCCACCATGGCCTCTCTGTATGGTGTGTGCCAAGAAAGGGGTTGACAACTTACTGAACTGTACCCTACCTACGGCAGGGACAAGTGGTAGTACGAAACAAGTATGGGGCTTACTGGAACAAGACTCGATCTATGGTCGACTCAGGAGGTTTAAGTATTCCCTGCATGATTAGCATAACAAATATATTTCAACCAACACACAGAATCACCACTCATCATACCTCATCATGCCATACCGGACACAATCGTCTCGACGAGGAACTAGAGACAAGCTCGTGTCTACCCAAGACAGATACTTTCCCGGCTTCCTTCCGGTAGGCATGAAAGACATACGAGGATGATTACTATCACAAGCATATCCATTTCCAACAGCAAAGGATCTTCATTATGCACTCATGCGTACGACCGTATCGTCACATAAAATAACGAATGCTCCATGTCAAGGTGGTGTTGCAACCGTATCAAACGACACCCAAAAATATTATGCCACGGTTCAGAATGCTCGCCTTCAAGAGTGTGCAAGTGGGGTGCATTTTTTGAAAGTTGCCTTCCTCTTCCAGATCCTATTTTATGAAAATTTGAATTAACACATAGTTCCAAAACAGTACAAAAAAGTTGTTTGGAAAATTTTCAAATAAATATGCAAATAAACTAGACAAAATTTGAGAAACAACAGAAAAAGAATCAAATCATTTGGACTTATATTTAAAAAGTTAAAGCCAATCAAAGTTTAGTCAAAATCCTGTTTTTTACATAAAACAGAAAAAGAAAAAAAAATGCTTGGAATAATAACACATAGGAGACGTACTCTGGTTTTACGCCTCCACTTACGCCAGCGTGGACCGGCGCAGGGTCACTAACAGTGGGTCCCTTGGGCCCACTGGTCAGGTTTGACCAGTCGCCCGCGCCTCCCTCCTCCTCTGTCCGAGCGGAGGCGGGGCTCCGGCGATCAACGCCGGCGAACAGCGGCTCCCCGCAGGGTTCTGAGGGCGGGGATGGATCTGCCAGTCCAGGGAAGTCCTCCCGGTGATCGCTAGGCAGGTGCGGACGAAGGAAGTCGCCGACGGCGAGCTCCGCGGCGGAGGTGGCTTCGGGAGGATTTGGGGGTTCGTGCTACGGTGGCTCCCCATCGATGCTGAGGGGTTGGGCGGCTCTGCAAGATCAATGGGAAGGGGATGGTGGCACTGGATGGATAGGGGAGGGCCTGCTCGTGACGAACGGAGCCGGAGCGTGGCGGCGGCCGAACTGGCCGGAGGCGAGGAAGACGGCCTTCCTCCGTCGATAGCTGGGTGTGGGGGCACTAGGGGGATTGTACGAGGTTGCCCGAGCGTCCGGATAGGCTCGGGGCTCCCTATTTATAGCGCGACTAGGTCGGTTCCAACGGCGGCCGTGGATAGGAATGGTGAACCGCCATTCTGTAGCTGCAGGGCGACGTGGCGGCGACGTGCGCTAGAAAACAAGCTCGCAGATGAGCTCGAGCTGCTCTAGAGGGCAGCTGGCGTGCTGGAGTGGCTCGGGCGGTGCTGCCACGGTTGGGGCCTGCTGTGGCCGGCCGCTAGTTGCCATGGCCGACCTGACGGTGGCGCTGTGGGGCTCCAGCGGCGGCTCTGCGGCGAGGGAGGAGTCGGGCGCGATGGCTGCGAGTGGCCAAGGGTCAGCATGGGCGCGGGGAGGGCGGTAGTGAGACACGGCGGCTCGATGCACGCGCGTGCAGAACGTGCGCTCTGGGCGTGCCCAGAGCATGCACGCCAGGCGTTCGGCAAAATGCCAAGGCATGCCAGGAGGCTTGGGTGTGGCTGGGGATTAACAGGTCTAGGTTAGGTTCATCTAGGAGCTTAGTGGACATGGTGGTTTGGTCAGGGGGTCAAGTCCATAATGCAAACCAAAAACCAAGCCAAAACTGGCCATGCACACAAGGTGTTTGACAGAATGCCAAGGGAATCTAGGCAACTCTTGGGGTGGCCAAAAACTCCAGATGAGTGTATCTTTAGATGATAAAGAGGGTGGCAAGGTTAGTTTGTCAAAAACAAAAACTTGTTAGTGCAAGTTTTTGAGAAAACCAAATCTGGACAGAAACTAAAGGCTATCATTTCATAGACCAAAATTACTTCAATGGGTCCACTCTCCTGGACTTAAGGGTTTTGTAGGGTGGACTATAAGTTGGAAAAAGAATCATGGGCAACAGAGCAAAATAAAATAGAGGTGCAGTAGAAAATGCCAAACTGGACTAGAGAGCAAAAGAGGATGAATTGCTTAAATTTTCCAAAGAACACCAGTGGGTTTTTGCATAAGGTTGAATAACATACTCCTACTGACCTCCCTAAATTTTGGTGGAAGTTTTAAAATAATATTTAAATAGTTTGTAGTGCAAAAGTGCAATCTGGACCAGATTTGAAAACTTGGGGTAGGGCTCAAAATCTCCAATGACTAAAAAATATTTTTGCATAAAAGTGATTTAGGGACATCATATGTCATCCCCAAATTTTGGTGGGATTTTTAAATACACTTATCAAAGGGTTGTAGTGCTAAAGGGGCTCTAAAGCTTATGAAAATCATTATTAAAAGAAATAAGGCTCAGGGAAAAATAATCATATAAATAATTCCACTGATAAAATAAATGTTTTCTTGAGAGGGTACACAAGTCCAATAATATTTTTGGGAAGTTTTCACTTGGGGCAAAAACTCCACAATATCAAAGAAAAGAAAGGTTCTGGAATCCAAAGATAAATCCAGAAAATAAAAATTTAATTTCCTAGCAAAATTTTGATAAACAAATCATGGTTAAATTTTTGGGGTGTTACAATATGGCTTTGATTTGCAAAAAGCTGGCAACCAACGCAATGTTGGACGAGGTCCTGTGTGTCTGCCCGGGCTGTAGGCCAGTAGAAACCTGTACGGAAGGCCTTGCTTACGAGCGCCCGGGCTGCGGCGTGGTGGCTGTCGGTGGCAAAACCGGCAGATCTCGGGTAGGGGGTCCCGATCTGTGCGTCTAAGGCTAATGGTAATAGGAGGCAAGGGACATGATGTTTTACCCAGGTTCGGGACCTCTCGGTGGAAGTAAAAGCCTACTTCCTGCTTGATTGATCTTGATGATATGAGTATTACAAGATTTGATCTACAACAAGATCGTAGAGGCTAAACCCTAGAAGCTAGCCTATGATGATTATGATTGTTTCTCTATGGACTAAACCCTCCGGTTTATATAGACACCGGAGGAGGCTAGGGTTTACACAGAGTCGGTTACAAAGAAGGAGATCTAATATCCGGATCGCCAAGCTTGTCTTCCATGCAAAGGAGAGTCCCATCCGGACACGGGATGAAGTCTTGAGTCTTGTATCTTCACGGTCCAACAGTCTGGCTAAAGCATATAGTCCGGCTGTCCGGATACCCCCTAATCCAGGACTCCCTCAGTAGCCCCTGAACCAGGCTTCAATGACGATGAGTCCGGCGCGTAGATTGTCTTCGGCATTGCAAGGCAGGTTCCATCTCCGAATACTCCAAAGCAGATTAAGGATTGTGTCCGGCTCTATGAGATAATTTTCGCACACCACCCTAGAGAGCATAACACTTCACAAATCTGAGCTGCTAACAATTTTTTTTACGGTGTGCCCTTATGCCGTGGCCTGGCCCAACACGAACCGGTTTTTCTTGACCTGCCTCGATACGCGTTGCGAGGCGGTTTCATTGGCACGCCTTGCCAAAGGAGAGATCGTGTTCCATTATTGCAGGATCCTTCATCAATATGGGCACGTGCAACCCCACAACTCCTGTTGGCGTGACTCCATGTTTTTAGGTAAGTCCCAAGCGGTTACGCCGAGGATGCTTGATATTCACCCCCTTTATAGAGGGACCGAGCCCTATCCCTCTTTTCCACCACGCTTGCGCCTTTTCGCATCTCGAGTTCCAACACTCGAAGCCCGAGCTTAAGCACTTCGGATCTTCAATCATGTCTGCATCCAACCTTCAAGGCTGGTGGATGGCCTCCTCTGTCACAGAGGAGGACCTTGCGAAGCTTAGGGAGGTCAGATATTTGACCGCCGACATCAAGCACATGCTTCCTGCTCCAGGGCAGGTCATCCCTACTCCCGAGCCCAATGAGAGCGTCGTATTTGTTTCCCACTTCCTCCATGGCTTAGGCTTCACCCTCGATCCCTTTGTGAGGGGGCTCATGTTCTATTACGGGCTAGATTTCCATGATGTAGCTCCAGACGCCATCCTTCACATCTCATCGTTTATCGTCGTGTGCGAAGCCATCCTCCACATCACCCCACACTTTGGCTTATAGCTCAAGACCTTCAATGTGAAGCCGAAGATGATTGAGGGGCGACACACGGAGTGCGGAGGTGCTGTAATAAGCAGGAACACCGACACCCCATGGCCAGAGGGCTTCTTCTCGGAGGTGTCCAATCTATGGCAATGAAGGTGGTTTTACGTCACGGATCCCAGAGGCACAAAGTGGGTGGCTGCCCCCGACTTCCATTCGGGCCCTCCACCTCAACTGGCGTCATGGGCCAATGTGGGACTGGATTGAGGGCCTCCCAATGATGTACCTACATTACAGAGCCGCATTCGGGAGCTTCTTGAGAGGGACATTAGCCTTGTCAGCGTAATTCAGGTAATGCTAGTCCGGCGGATCTTGCTGTGCAAACGCCGGCCTCTCCGGATGTGGGAGCTCAATCCGGAAGGTCCGCGGACTATTCTGCACTTCTTCGGCATGACACTCAAAGGGATGTGTAAGTTATTCTTTGGACCACAAGTAAAGTGTCTGGACACCACCGAGGATGCGGGCCTAAGCTGCAACCGCCCAGGTACCTGAGTAAGTAACCCAGAAACCAAACACTTCGTTTATATTTATCATAACATTATTCTGAAAACCATCCGCGGCCAGGAATGGCTCAGCAAGGCGGAGAAAGTCAGGTGTCTGGCACCACTTCTCGAAGGCTCGCCTAGTCCTGCCATAGCCAAGATGCTTAGTCGTGTACTAAGTCAAGTGCCCTCGGGGAAAGACGAAGGGAAGAACAGAGAAGCAGAACTTCACACATTGCACATCCAAACCGGGGGAATTACTACCTCCACGAAGTAGGATAGTCGGGGAAGGGAATCTAGGGTCTCCTCCCCCCACGGGAAGAAGAGGGCCGCCTCCGAACACTTGGATACGGAGGTGCCTAGACAAGGGAAGAAAACTTCACCAGGGGGCCCTGCCCCGAAGGGTGTCCTCACCGCGCCATGCCCGCAAACGGGATAGCCCTCAGCCGAGCTGTAAGTTAATCGTAAATACAAAGCTGCTGCTCCCTCCTCCGAGAACAATAACTAGGATCCATCCTTTGCAGACCGGCTAGCAGCTCTTCTCGACAGAGTTCGTCTTCAGGGGATCTCCTTCCGTAGATGATGGAGAGTGAAACCCCACCAGCCTGTCCGCCTCATGGGGCGGGCGACCCAGAGGTGTCGTCACGGAGGAGTCCAGATCTGCCGAGGCCAGAAGCTAGTACTTCGGCTGCCCTGAGCCCGGAGTGTTCGGCTCCCATGGGGGGTGATAAGAAGGGCCCGATACAGTTCGGCTACCGGCCGGACACGCTGACGGGCCTTCTGGAGCAAGCTGCTCTTTCGGAGGATCACCGTTCATTAATGAGCATGGTGCTTGAGAAGATTTCATCCGCCACAAGTGGGTTGAATGAAGCTTTTACGAGCCTGCTTAGAGGCTTTGAGGTATGTAATGAAATACGTGATTTTGATTGTGGCGCATGCGCTAGGTGTGCTCCATATGGATAGTAGCCCCTGAGACTCTGGTTGCCAGCCCTAGGCGGCAAACGGAGGATCACATTGTTGAGTAATGATCGCACTGTATTCAGGCGCAGGTGGCTAAGGGTCCGGCAGCCGACTGGTCCGTTGAAGTCGCTAAACTGAGGCGACAAATTGAATTTGTGGATGCCGATATCACACTTGTGAACGAGCGGCTTAACGAGTCACAAAGTATGTGCTCTGCTTTCCTTATTTTTTATAGGAAATATTAAGAGGATCATAATGTTAATGTGATATGCTTGGACTGTAGGCGGAGCTGCTGCCGTGGAGGCCCTGAGGGCGGAACTTGTCCTAGCCAAGGAACAAGCCCGAGCTAGCGATGTGGCTACCCTAAAGGCGGCCGAAGAGTTGAGAGCCGAACAGGCTGCTCATCGCCAAAGCGAAAATAAAATAGCCGAGATGGCTGTGGAGCTGAAAAACGCCGCCAACCGGTATGAGCTCCTTGAAAAAGAGAATCAGGCTAATTTGGCTGACCTGAAGAAGACCCTTGATGCGGCCAAGGAGACGCGTTCCGAAATTAGGGATGCGCGGGAGGAGCTTCGACATGCCGGAGAAATCGCGACTGGAAACCCCTATTGTTGCGGATGAAATTCTTAGATCCAAAGTATGCTCCTCTGGATCGACGCTGGAGCCCTGCAGACGCATATGCAGATCTGGTGAAGAGTACGACTGATGCGGCCAAGTTTTTCGAGGGTCAAAAAGATAATGAAGTGAAAAAGCTGTTCTGGTTGCAATTCAGTGCTCCAACACGCCCGTTGCCATTGAGTGAGAGGATGGTTGCTATGGCCGAGCTCCATAGGTTGTCCGGTCTTGCAATGAGGTCTGTAATAGACCATCTATGGCCGAAGGGGCCGAAGCCTGACAGTTATTTTGGTTTAGTGCAACAATTCTTTGGTGCCGTATCACGAATAGATGCCATGAAAAGGTCGGCATGCATAGAGGGTGCACGGATGGCTCTTTCCCGTGTTAAAGCATATTGGACAGATATGGAGGCCACCATCATTGCGACCTAGAATCCAGCGGGAAGCCAGGATCCCGACGAGCACTACTTGGAGCAGGTAACAGAAGGTGCTCGTTTAATAGAGGCTCAGTGCTCGAAGAATGTAATGTTCGAGTGACAAATTGTTTCATTGTAAAAACAATTTTATTTTAATTATGGAGGCTATATTTATACTTTTCGCCCGAAAGTGTTATTGTGCCTCCTGTGCGGCCGTTTGATGTACGTATGTAATCTGAAAGTTAACAGCCGTTGGCTTCAGCCCCCACGCATACAATGCGGGGGTGTTCGCAAGAATATGCGTAATCACACTTGATCCAACGTCTTGGTCCATAAAGGAGGTGATCGCACGTCGAACTAGGCAACCGGACTATATAGCTTTAACACTTTCACTTAGCCATAGGAGTTTGACAGTGGGGCTACTATGTAGCCCCTGGTACCTTTGCGTGCATCCGAATACGGGCGCGTGTGTACATGACCGGGAAACGTTCCTTCGTTAATGCGGAGGAATCCTAAAGATTCCGATAAGTCCTCGAGTGGTTGACCAGTCTCTCGCTATATCATGACAGTCAGTTTTCGGCTTTCTCCACTAAGGTGCTCATCTGGAATAACCAGGGCACAATCGAAGTAGTTCTCCTTTGGCTGCCTTAGCCGATAAGAACGGAACGTAAGATGACAAACCCAGGAGCCGGGCAAACCCAACATTTGACCAAAGACATGATTCGGAGCTGATGCATATAAGGCCAAACTCACGACGCCGAAAACTCCCGAAGTTATTCGGACTTTAGAACATATACTGGGTTGAATAACACCCTTTATTATGAACCCTGCATTTCCAGGTACGTGCATTAGTTTGTCGTGGCGAAATGCCAATAACGGCAGTATCCCCTGTGGGTGTAGTACCCATGGGATGTGTAAGCAACAAGAGACAATAAAGAAGATTTACACAGGGTCTTAATCTAAAGAGAAACCTTTGAGCGGGGCCCTGCTACACGTCTGCGCCTTTGTCTCCGTTGTGCCGTGTCCTGGGAGGGTATCACATGAATGATTTCTGTAAAAATGAATACTCATGTAGAAGAGTATGACGTAAGCGTGCGAAGAGTTGGCCTGTTAACAAGGTCAAGACAAAAGGTGGGCTTTATTAAATATCTGTAGCCCCTGGTGTCCTCTATGGGATTACATGTATAACGCCCAGCTCAGGTTTATCTGGGCTGCCGGACTCATCTAACCGTGTCCGTGGTCTCAATGACCAATCATGCATTCTGATATTAGAGGCCGCTTAGTGTCCGGCTGCTAGAGCCGTCGTATACTCTTCCACGCGTAAGGAACGCTCTGTATTTCCGTTAACGGTGATGACGCCACGTGGACTGGGCATCTTGAGTTTAAGGTAGGCATAGTGCGGTACTGTGTTGAAACGGGCGATGGTGAAGAGTAGTTCTTCGCTTCTGAAGTTGTCTGGGGAACCAAATGTCACCTCTAGTACGAGGGAGCCCCTGTAGTGGGCTTCAACGCCTAGTATCACCCCTTGAAAGGTGATGTTACTTTGGCTGATTCTGGATGGGTCTATCCCCATCCTGCGGACAGTGTCTTGGTATATTAGATTGAGACTACTGCCGCCGTCCATGAGGACGCGAGTTAGATGGTATTCGTTGATTATTGGGTCGAGCACCAAGGCAGCTGATCCTCTGTGCCGCATACTAGTCGGGTAGTCCCTATGATCGAAGGTGATCGGGCAGGCCGACCAGTGGTTAAGTTAGGGGCGACGAGCTCTACAACATATGCGTCTCTGAGCGTGCGTTTGCGCCTTCTCTTGGGTATGTGAGCCGCGTGGATCATGTTTACTGTTTTTACCTCTGGTGGGAATTTTTTCTGTCCCCCAGTGTTCGGCTGGCGAGGCTCATCCTCGTCTTCACTTGGTGTTTCCCTTCCCTTGTGTTCGGCATTTAACTTGCCGGCCTGCTTAAAGACCCAGCAGTCTCTGTGAGTGTGGTTCGCAGGTTTTTCGGGGGTGCCATGGATATGGCACAGTCTATCCAGGACTTTGTTCAGGCCGGATGGTCCATCTCTGCTGCCTTTAAATGGCTTCTTTTGTTGACCGGGTCGAGAGCCCCTGAATCCGGCGTTGACCGCTGTGTTGTCCGGACTTTCTTCTTTGTTTCGATGTTTGTTTTTATTGCGCCGTGGCTTCCTGTTGCCATCCCTGATTTCGGATGTGCCTGGGTCGCTGGTGCCTCTACGGCCAACCAGCTGTCTTCACCCACGTAAAAGCGGGTCATAAGGCTTGTGAAGGATGCCATTGTCCTCGGCTTTTCATGGCCGAGGTGTCTGGCGAGCCACTCATCCCGGATACTGTGCTTGAAGGCCGCTAGGGCTTCAACATCCGGACAATCGACAATTTGATTCTTTTTAGTGAGGAATCTATTCCAAAGCTTGCAGGCAGACTCTCCGGGCTGTTGAATTATGTGACTTAAATTGTCAGCGTCTAGAGGTCGGACATAGGTTCCTTGAAAATTGGCCCTGAAAGCATCCTCAAGTTCCTCCCAACTTCCGATTGAGTTTTCGGGGAGGCTTTTCAGCCAGTGCCGAGTTGGTCCCTTCAACTTGAGGGGAAGGTATTTGATGGCATGGAGGTCGTCCCCATGAGCCATGTGGATGTGAAGGATAAAATCCTCAATCCAGACCCCGGGGTCTGTCGTTACGTCATATGCCTCTATGTTCACGGTTTTTGAAACCCTGTGGAAATTCCTGGTCCAGTACCTCTTCGGTGAAGCATAGAGGGTAAGCGGCCCCTCTATATCTGGACATGCTGTGGCGTGCTGTCGACTGTTGTTGTGTCCGGTGCTGATTCCGAACTGGTACTCGATTAGTCTGATCGTTTTGGTGACCATAATCTTGCACCGGAGCGTGTCCTCTAGATCCATAGACGGACCTGGTCGCACCGGCTTTTTTATCCAGGAGCTCATGTAAATCGTGTGCGGCGTCAGTAGCTGCTCTATTGCAGTCATGAAGTGGTTGGTCCGGCCTACTGGCCGTATTGTTCTTCAGTGGAATGGCCTCATCATCGAATTCTGGCAGCAGCTTGCGCTTTGGATAGCTCTTTGTGTGGCGATCGTCGCCGTATTTTTCTTTAGTGTCTAGCACCTTATTCCATCTGCAATTGAGCGTTTCCTGTGCGGCCTTAAGCCTTTGCTTCTGCTTCTTTAGACTTCTCGCAGTGGCCATAAGCCTTATGTGGATGTTATCTCGTTGCAAACGTTTTTTCGGGATGATGAATGCATCATCGTCTGGACTGTGCTCCTCTCCCGGGGCAGGTTGATGAGTTCGGCCCTCAGGATCACTGTGATCGGGCGTCTGCTCCGGGCTGTGTTCGGCGTGACCTGGCTCATCCTGCTCCATTGCTGGGTCCATATGGTCGTTGTTGCATTTGGAGTTGTCCGGGGTGTTGATCTTTCTAGCGCTGTTATCGCTGTTTTTACTGTGGCTGGACTTAGAGCGGCGTCTGCGCTGTCGTTTGGTTTTTGTCCGGGGGTTTTATCCTCCGTTTTGTCGCCATCATCCTCCTTAGGCGTGTCCACAATGTATATATCATATGATGAGGTGGCGGTCTAGCGCCCCGTGGGCGGTGGTTCAGAATCGTGCCCTACACCGACGTCCATACCGTTGGTGTCATCGGAGTCGAAGTCAAGCATGTCTGTTACGTCGTCGACAATGGCTATGAAGTGGGTGGTGGGTGGGGAACGAATTTCTTCGCCGCCTTCTTCCCCCTCAAGCCGGACATAGTTTGGCCAAGCGTCTCCTAACAAAGAGAGAGACCTTAGTGAATTTAGCATGTCGCCGAGGGGCTAGTGCTGGAAGATATCCGCAGCGGTGAATTCCATTACCGGAGCCCAACCAGAATAGGCAGGCTCGGGGGCGCGCGGTCCTACAGCCGGACACAAGTCCGGGGGTCCGGAGACACATGCTTCCTTGGGGTTGAAGTCTGTCTTCGGCTCTACCGCCGATGAGTGTGCGGCCTCCGGGGCGGGGTCCATCCACCCATTCTCGGACGATGCAATCTGCCCCGGATTAAGGTCCAGAGCTCCTGCAGGTGCGATATCTCAAGTATGGTCCGACAACAGGTCTAAGCCGTGCTCATCGTGACTGTTCGGCGCTCCTGGCGTAGGCCTGAATCCGTCGAAGATCAAGTCTCCGCAAATATCAGCCGTGTAGTTCAAGTTTCCGAACCTGACCTGATGGCCAGGGGCGTAGCTGTCGATCTGCTCCAGATGGCCAAGAGAATCGGCCCGCAATGCGAAGCCGCCAAACACGAAGATCTGTCCGGGGAGAAAAGTCTCACCCTGGACCGCGTTGTTGTTGATGATTGAAGGAGCCATCGAGCCTTGCAGCGACGACACAGAGGAACTCTCAATGAAAGCACCAATGTCGGTGTCAAAATCGGCGGATCTCGGGTAGGGGGTCCCGATCTGTGCGTCTAAGGCTAATGGTAATAGGAGGCAAGGGACACGATGTTTTACCCAGTTTCGGGCCCTCTCGGTGGTGGTAAAACCCTACTTCCTGCTTGAGTGATCTTGATGATATGAGTATTACAAGAGTTGATATACCACGAGATCGTAGAGGCTAAACCTTAGAAGCTAGCCTATGATGATTATGATTGTTTCTCTATAGACTAAACACTCTGGTTTATATGGACATCAGAGGAGGCTAGGGTTTACACAGTCGGTTACAAAGAAGGAGATCTAATATCCGGATCGCCAAGCTCGTCTTCCACGCAAAGGAGAGTCCCATCCGGACACGAGACGAAGTCTTGAGTCTTGTATCTTCACGGTCCAACAGTCCGGCCAAAGCATGCATATAGTTCGGCTGTCCGAATACCCCCTAATCCAGGACTCCCTCAGTGGCCGCCGAGTCCGGCATAAATTTCGCAAAGAGCTGCTGCTCTTCCTCTTCGGAGATACACCTATGGAGCACTCCAGTCGCTCTTTTCTTATAAAGCTCTCCCTCGTGGACATTGTAGGCTTTAGAACACCGCACAATGCAACATGCCTCTTTTTGGTCCTCAAGGAGTTCTTGCCTATTTAGGTAGGCTAAGAAGGGTTCTGTCCATGGGGCGATGACAACCATAATCACATGGGCCCAGGGTGTTATTTCGGTGGCGGAGCCTCCGATTACGTCAGATTGTTTGGGTTTGGGGTTGTGTTCGGATCTGGACTGTTATTGCCGGTCTCCCCTTCCCACACAGATGGCTTGAATAGCCTTTACAAAAAGATATTAGGTGGGACGGGGGTCGCGTTTAGCGCCTATGCGGGCAAGGATATCCGCCGCTTGATTGTATTCTCGGACCACGTGGTGGAATTCAAGCCCCTCGAACCGAGCTGACATTTTGAGGACGACATTGCGGTAGGCCACCATTTTTGGGTCCTTGGCGTCGAAGTCTCCATTTATTTGAGATATTGCGAGATTTGAATCCCCACGCACTTCTAGGCATTGAATGCCCATGGAGACTGCCATCCGAAGACCGTGCAACAAGGCCTCATATTCGGCTGCGTTGTTTGAATCTGTGTAAAGTATTTGGAGTACGTATTGGACTGTATCTCCGGTGGGGGATGTCAGGACCACACCTGCCCCTAGACCAGCTAGCATCTTATAGCCGTCAAAGTGCATGATCCAATTGGAGTACGCGCCGTACTCTTTAGGGAGTTCGGCTTCTGTCCATTCGGCGACGAAGTCAGCCAGTACTTGCGACTTAATGGCTCGCCGCGGTTTGTATGTTATGTCAAACGGTAGGAGTTCGATAGCCCATTTAGCAATCCGGCCCGTAGCATCGCGGTTATTTATTATGTCGTTGAGTGGTACTTCGAAGGCCACCGTGATTGAACACTCTTGAAAGTAGTGTCGTAGTTTTCGGGATGCCATGAAGACCGCGTATGCTATCTTTTGATAATGTGGGTACCATGACTTGCATGGGGTGAGGATAGTGGATACTTAGTATACCGGCTTTTGGAGCGGGAACTTGTGTCCGTCTGTCTCTCGTTCGACGACGAGCACTGCGCTTACAATTTGATGTGTTGCAGCTATATACAGCAGCATTGGTTCGCCGACATATGGCACGACCAGGATTGGATTGGTGGCCAAGAGGGCTTTTATTTCCTCCAGTCCGGCCGTAGCTGCATCCGTCCACTCGAAGTGTTTGGTGTGTCGAAGAAGGCGATAAAGAGGTAGTGCCTTTTCTCCTAATTGGGAGATAAAGCGGCTTAAGGCGGCCACACATCCAGTTAATTTCTGGATTTGCTTGAGGTCTGTTGGGGTAGCCAACTGTGACAGAGCTTAGATTTTAGCTGGGTTTGCTTCGATTCCTCTATTGGAAACGATGAAGCCAAAGAGTTTTCCGGCAGGTACACGAAAAACGCATTTTTCCAGGTTGAGCTTGATGTCATATGTTGGGAGATTGTCGAACGTATGCCTCAAGTTGTCTATTAAAGATTCGACGTGTCTGGTTTTGATGACCACATCATCTATGTATGCCTCCACTATTTTGCCGATTTGTGTTTCCAGGCATGTCTGAATCATAAGTTGATAGGTTGCACCAGCGTTTTTGAGCCCGAAAGGCATGGTGTTAAAACAGAAGGGGCCGTATGGAGTGATAAATGCCGTTGCGGCTTGATCGGACTCCGCCATCTTGATTTGATGGTATCCGGAGTATGAGTCGAGGAAACACAATGAGTCGTGTCCTGTGGTAGCGTCTATGTTTTGATTGATGCGGGGGAGGGGGAAGGGATCCTTGGGGCAAGCCTTATTGAGGTCCTTGAAATCGACGCATAGGCACCAGGATTTGTCCTTCTTTGGTACCATCACCAGGTTTGCTAGCCAGTCCGGATGTTTAATTTCTCTGATGAATCCGGCCTTGAGTAGCTTGGCTAGCTCTTCTCCCATCGCTTGTCGCTTAGGTTCTGAAAAGCGCCGAAGAGTCTACTTGACCGGCTTATATCCCTTTAGTATGTTTAGGCTGTGCTCGGCCAGCCTGCGTGGGATACCTGGCATATCCAAAGGATGCCAGGCGAAGTTGTCCCAATTCTCGCAGAAGAACTCTCGTAGTGCAGCGTCTATTGTGGGGTTCAGCTATGCCCCAATTGATGCTGTCTTTGTAGGGTCTGTTGGGTGGACCTGGAATTTCACTATTTCGTCTGCTGGTTTGAAAGAGGTGGACTTGGGTCGTTTGTCGAGTATCACGTCGTCCATGTCCACTGTGGAGCACAGCGCAGTTAATTCTTCGGCCGCGAGAGCTTCGGATAATGCCTCCAGGGCTAGTGCGGCGGTTTTATTTTCAACGCGGAGTGCTATGTCCGAATCACTAGCTAGAGTGATGATTCCATTGGGCCCTGATATCTTAAGCTTCATGTACCCGTAATGGGGTATAGCTTTGAAGCTTGTGAATGCATCCCGCCCTAAAAGGGCATGGTATCCATTGTTAAACAAGGCTACTTGGAATGTGATTTCTTCAGACCTATAATTCTCCGGCGTGCCGAATACCACATCTAGTATTATTTTTCCTACGCATCGTGCCTCCCGAGTAGGGATGATTCCTCTGAAGGTCGTGTTGCTTTGCTCAATGCGGCTCTTGTCTATTTCCGTTTTGTTAAGAGTTTCCTCATAAATGAGGTTTAATCCGCTGCCGCCATCCATGAGCACTTTAGTAAGTCAGAAGCCGTCCACAATTGGACTAAGGACCAAAGCGGATGGTGCTCGGACTGTTTGGAATTGAGGTTCGCCGCTGGCATTGAAGGTTATGGCCGTATCGTTCCATGGGTTTATTGCTGCGACCTGGCAGGCTTCAGCGAGGCAGCGGAGTGCTCGTTTGCGCCTATTGTTTGAGGTGAAAGACTCAAAGACTGTTAGTGTTGTATTGTTATTTTCTACGGGATGGTGCTCCGCGGTATGGTCGATGAGCTGCTATTGGCCACCTGCCGGCGTATCCAACATGCTCTAAGGCTGTGTGTTGGTATGATGCCCAGTGTGCTGTTAATTTTGCATGGCCTATTGAGCCATCCCTCCAGTATGGTTCCACGCCCTGTAGAGGGCCTTAGCTTCTTTGTAATTGGATTGGGTGACTTGCAAGAGCGCACCCTTTTAGTTCAGACGAGGGGTTTAGTTAGGGCTGGAGGATCCTAGAATTTTGTTTGGGTTTTCCAGGCGCTTTCCATCGCACATTACTTCTGTACTATCGCCGCCAAGTCGGTGAAGTAAGCTATGTCATGGTGACTTATGGCGTTGAGAATTCCCTTGTCCGTGCAATTTTTGCAAAAGAATGAGATTGCGTCTTCCTCGTGACAGTCCTTAACCTTGCTCATTACAAGGAGGGATCTCGCCCAGAAGTGATGTACTATCTCTTGGGGCTCTTGTCTAATGTGGGAAAGATCACTTGTGTCTGGGTGGGTGGGTAGAGTTAAACCCACATCCCGATCCGATCTGAGACCCAGGGGCAAAGGAGCTCCCGAGCTTGGCAGCTCTAGCTCCAAGACGTTGCCCAATATTTGTGGCCCGTTGCCCGATTCTAAGTTCGAAGCCTGGGCCTTGTCCTCCTGTAGATGGGTATCTGGCTTGGAGAGCTCGCGAATCCGTACATAGTACATCCTCAAAATAGAGGAAGAACCGCTGTTTTGTTCCTCCACCACTGCTATCTAATTGGTGTCCGGCGGAGAGTTAATCTCCCTATGGTCGGGTTTAAGCCCGATCCGATCATAGTCCGTAGTGACTCCCAGGGCGGCGATGCGATCCAAGAGCTCGTTTAGGGAGGAAAGCTCCATTGAATCCATCTGCTCGGTGAATTCCGAGCTGACGTGGAGGCTGTTCTTGATGACCTGGGAAGTCATCATCGGCGTGGCAGCTGAACGGGTGGCCATGACGAAATCGCCCAGCCAGAAAGTCTGGCCTACAGCCAGGGATCCCCCAGAGGTGATGTGTCCTTGACAACAAGGCGAGCCATCAAGCCTTATCGTGACGGTACAGTGGAACTCTCAATGAAATCACCAATATTCGATGTCAAAACCGGCGGCTCTCGGGCAGGGGGTCCCGAACTGTGCGTCTAAGGCTAATGGTAACAAGAGGCAGGGGACACGATGTTTTACCCAGGTTCGGGCCCTCTCGATGGAGGTAATACCCTACTTCGTGCTTGATTGTTCTTGATGATATGAGTATTACAAGAGTTGATCTACCACGAGATCGTAGAGGCTAAACCCTAGAAGCTAGCCTATGATTATGATTGTTGTTGTCCTACAGACTAAACTCTCAGGTTTATATAGACACCGGAGGGGGCTAGGGTTACACAGAGTCGGTTACAGAGAAGGAGATCTACACATCCGAATTGCCAAGCTTTCCTTCCATGCAAAGGAGAGTCCTATCCAGACACGGGACGAAGTCTTCAATCTTGTATCTTCATAGTCCAATAGTCCGGCCAAAGTATATAGTCCAGCTGTCCGAGGACCCCTTAATCCAGGACTCCCTCACCTTGCACGGGCGCAGATCCTAACGTGGTCCCTCCGGATATGCCAGCCTCCTGAGGACTTGAGCTGGGTGATGTCTTCTTCTTCTTGGGAACTGCCTCGGGAGGGTTACCACTCTTGCTATCTGGGTCCTCGACTGATGCAGCTTGGAAGGCACACTCGAGGGAGCACACCGCATCCTTCTCCTCGCAGGGGACTATGATGATCCCGCCGCTTTCCGTAATCTTGAGGACATTGTAACCATGGTGAGTTACCGCCATGAACTTGGCCAGGGCTAGGTACCCGAGGATGACATTGTATGGCAGGCGAATGTGGGCAACGTCGAAGTCGATGAGCTCGGTACGATAGTTCTTGTGCTGTCCGAAGGTGACAGGGAGGCGAACCTGCCCTATCGGAGTGGTGGAGCCGTCAGTGACTCCTGAGAAAGGCTTGGTTGGCTGAAGTTGATCATAAGGCACTTGAAGGTTGTTGAACGTTTCGACGGACAGAACATTGAGACCTACACCGCCATTGATGAGGGTCCTGGTAACTTGCACATTGCTGATGACTGGGGAACAAAGCATTGGGAGGATGCTAGCTGTAGCCGCACACTTGAGCTGATCCCCTGAGCTAAATGTGATGGCGCACGTGGACCACCTGAGAGGGTGCGTGGCCTCGAGCCTAGGGAGGACTGCATTCACCTCGAGAGCAAACTGCTTGAAGATGCGCTGAGAGGCTGGGGCCTGGGCACCGCCCAAGATGCAAGCGATAGCACGCGGCTCCTGGAAGCCCCCAGAGCCCTCGTCCTGGTGGTGGTCATCATTCCTCCTTGGCGCTGGTGGCAGAGGCGGAAGGCCTGCATTGCCCTGCGGGCGATCCTCACGAGGCTGATCCCTCCAAGCCCCCTCGCGAGGCTGGTCCTGCCAGCGATCCTCGCGAGGTTGGTCACGCCACTCCTGGCGAGGGCCTCGGTCGTCCCATCGTCCTCCACCTCTTCCTCCTCCTCGGCCATAGCCCCGATCGTTGCGCTCGGGGCGTCGGCCGATGCGTCCTTCTCGAATGGCTCTGAGCTCCTGGCATTCATTGATGTTGTGAGTGTAGAGGTTGTGGTAGGCGCAGAATCGGCTACCCTTGGACGACTCCGGCTAGTCCCGGTCGTGCTTCGTGTCTGGCTCTGCTGTGAGCACAGCTGCTCCCTTGCGCCTCACGTCCTTGGCCTTCTTTTCTTCTGGGTCAGCAGCTGGAAGCTCGAGGAGGGAGAGGCGCCCCTCCTCAGCCCTTGCGCACTTGGTCGCCAGGTTGAACAGCTCCAAAGATGTGCAAAGATCCTCGTGGATGGCAAGCTCCTCCTTCATCTTGACGTCGCGGACGCCGTCAGAGAATGCTGAGATGATGGCCTCCTCAGTCACCTTGGGAATCTTGAGGCGTGCGCAGTTGAAGAACTGGATGTACATCTGCAGGGTCTCTCCAGGTTGCTTCTTGATGCGGCGCAGGTCACCCATGACTGGAGGACGGTCGCGAGTGCCCTGGAAGTTGGCGATGAAGCGGCTGCGCATCTCGTCCCAAGAGGAGATCGAGCCGGGAGGCAAGTTCAGGAGCCAGGTGCGGGCACCATCCTTGAGCGCCATGGGAAACCAGTTTGCCATGACCTTTTCATCTCTGTTGGCCGCCTCAATGCCTAGCTCGTAGAGCTACAGGAACTCCGCGGGGTCGGCAGTGCCGTCATAGCGAGGAGGTAGATCCGACTTGAACTTTCCCGGCCAGGCGACACTGTGTAGCTCGGTGGTGAATGCGCGGCAGCCTCCAGTGGCCATCGGAGCCCTTTGCAGATGTGGAGCTTGCTCTTGATGGTTCCCGCGTGCCGCCACCAGGGGTAGCACGGGGCCTTGATGTGCTGGCGTGGGGATGCGGTCTTGACGTGCTGGAGCGGGGAGCACGTGAGCACCTTCCTGGGGCCGAGGGATTTCTTGGCAGCTCCTTTCTTATCGCGCGGGCGCTGGACACGGTGGGTCTTGTCCAGGGGCCGCGCGCCTTGGGGCCAGGGCGCCTTCTTGGGGAGGAGGTGGCGGAGGCACCTCCTGAGTTGCATCGCCCACGCTGGACGGAGGGCGAGGCAGTGAGAGGGACAGTGCAAGAGAGCCCCCTGCGGCGCTGACAAGCTCGGTGATGCTGTCACATCCCTAGTTCTGACAATGCCTAGTTCATGCATCAGAGTGTGTGCATCATGTTTAAAATTCCATTTAATTTGAAATGGGGATTTGTGAAACCCTCAGAATCATTTCTGAAAAATGACCCAAATAAAAATTTCTCCAAAAGGGTCCAAGAAAATGCTGATGTTGCTCTCTGAAAATATTGGACAGAGATAAAAAAATCAAACCAATACTTTTAAGAGCTCATAGGTATTTATTTTGGGCATTTGGAATTAATGCATAAATATTTGCATTGGAAATATATTAGTTATATATATTAATATATGTCCAAATATTATGCCAATTATAAAGGAGCTCTGGAATAATATATCTATCTCCTGCAAAAATTGGCATAAGGTAAATAAATGATTTAATATTTTATTAAATCAAAACAAATGTCAGAAATTAGAAAAACAGAAATAAATAAAAGGGAGAACCTTACCTGGGCTCCTCCCTGTGCAGCCCAGCCAGCTGGCCGGCCCAGCCAGCAGGCGGCCCAGCCCGCCTCCCTCCTCTGTCGTCTTCGTCCTCGATAGAGGGAGGGGAGTGTGGCCGGCGCGCGCGCATGCCACCGCGCCACGCCACCTGCTCGCCTGCCTGCCTGCCCTCCCCTCCTCGTCTCGGTGCCCCGGACGACGCCACACCCTCCCCCCTGCTCTCTCTCACTCTCCCTCGGTTCATCCTCTCCTCTCCCTCGCTCCCTCTCTCACGGCCGAACACCACCATCGCCGCCGTTCGCCATAGCAGCCGTCACCGGCCACCCCTCGCCCCTCCGCTGAGCTCAGGAGCTCCGCCGCGACCCCCTCTTCTTCCCCACCAAGCCGAGCCCCCCCGGAAGCCCTGCATCGCCGCCCACGTCGCCGTTCCCCTCCTCGGCCACCGGAGATCATCGCCGTCGATTCGCTGCACTCCGGCCGCCCTCGAGCCCACTGACCCTCCAAACGGATTCACGGTGAGCCCCCGAGTCGTCTTCCCCTTCTCCCCTGGTCTCTTTCGACCTCTAGGCCCTAGCCCCGCCCTGGCCGAGAACTCCACGCCGCCGGCGATGTCACCGCCGTCACTGCAGCCAGGAAGGCTCAAAACCGAGCACGGCACCGTGCTCCTAGCATCTTCAGGAGCTCGGTGAGCCCCTTAGCCATCCCTCCCGTTCTCTGTGGCCTCGCCCCGCTCGAACCCGTAGCTCCGGCCGCCGCCAAACACGTCGCCGGCGCCTTTTCCGGCGACCCCGAACCCAACTACCTGCACCACTCACCGCGGGCCACTCCCAGCTATCCATAGCGCCCAACGGCGCCCCGAACGGTGCCCTGTACGTGAAACCCGCACCTGCACCGCCGCGTTTAGCCTCGCCGGCGGCTAAACGCCGGCGAGTTGACCCCGCCGACCAGGGGGTTTGACCCTTTGACCTCCCCTGGGTCCATGACAGGTGGGCCCCCGCCATCAGGTGATTAGCTTAAGCTAATCACCACCTAATCTAACCCCAAAGCCACTGACATGTGGGCCCTAGTGCCCTAATCTTTAATTCAATTAAACTAACCCCCCCTGTCTAACCTGTGTCACTGACGTGTGGCCCCCACACGTCAGGTTTGACTCTGAGCGCCCTGTTGAACACTGACGTCATGCTGACATCATGCTGGCGCAATATTTATATTTCTGGATTAAATTAAATCAGGAAATTCCAGAATATTATTTAAACTTCAAAAATTCATAACTTTTATTCTGTAACTCCAAATCGGACAATTTATATATGAAAAATTATCAGAAAAATTCAAGGAATCCATCTGTACCATTTTCATGCATGTTAGAACAACTTATATCTGCTGTTTAGCACAAATCATATAAAGGGCATTTATTTAATCACATATGGAGTTTGAATTTGAATCTTGTATTCAAACCAACTTCATTTAATCTGTTGCTAGTTGCATTAGCTCAAAACACATTCATTTTGCCATGTCATGATCATGCATCATATTGTGCATTGCATTGATTGTGTTCCTTTCTGTGTTGCCGGTATTTGTCCCCTCTCGATAGACGTGATACCGATGACGTGATCGTTGACACTGATGAAGACTCAATGTTATCTTCAGAAGTGCCAGGCAAGCAAAACCCCCTTGTTCATTCCGATAAAATCCCACTCTCTCGCTCCTGCTTTTTTTTACTGCATTAGGACAACAACGACATATTTGTTACTTGCTGCGGTAGCTGAACCCCTTTATCCTTTGCATGACCTGTCATTGCCACAGTAAATAGATGAAACCCACTAGCATGAGTAGGAGTTGTTTGAGCCCTGTTGTGCCTACTCATTCATGTTTGTTGTCATGCCTGCTATTGCTTAGAGTTGAGTCAGGTCTGATTCATCGGGGATGAATCAGAGGCGTGTGAACATGTCCTACTGTGTGTGAGCTAAGTGTATGAACACGATTTGGTAAAGGTAGCGGTGAGAGGCCATGTAGGAGTACATGGTGGGTTGTCTCATTGCAGCCGTCCTCAGGAACTGAGTTCTGTGTTTGTGATCCATGATCAGTTACTACCACACATTGGGCTCCGGGCGCTCCAAGCTCTCTCGACTTATTAATCAACATGATCTCTGTCCAGGAGTTGCAACTAGTTTCTGGTGTTTGTAGGTAGTGTTAGTAGTCTACCAAGTGGCACCCGGTACAGGTGGGCTTGGGACAGACTAGACACAGTGGCCCGGTGTACCAAGTGGCACCCGGTTGGTGGGCTTGGGAACCCTGCTCACATCGTTTGGGGCCGTGAGCGACACCCCGGCCGGATCTCCTTGCGGATGGAACGCGAATAGGCGATAAACCTGGACTAGAGACTTGTTCGGTTAGTCAGGTCGTGGCCGACTCCCTCGCCCGGCTTCCACTTGAAGGTTGCCGAGGTACATGACGTGTACAGGGCGGTAAGTGCCGGGAGCGTGTGTGAAGAAGTACACCCCTGCAGGGTTATCATTATCTATTCGAATAGCCGGATTCCTCGGATATGGAAACTTGGACCCCTTGTACAGTTCATAGACAAGTGAAAGTGGATACTCTAAAACACGCAAGATAAGCGTGAGTGCTATGGATGGCGTTCTCGTAGGGAGACGGGAGCGGATCCATAGTGGTGTATTGATATGGTGAATATGTGGACTCGTGTGCGCCACCTCAAAAGAGTTACTTGCAGTCGTAGTTCAGGTTAGCCACTGAGTCAAAGCTGGCTTGCTGTAGTCAAACTCCACCATCCCCTTTGTTGATAATGAGGCATATGTAGATAGATCTGATGTAAGTCTTGCTGGGTACATTTGTACTCACGTTTGCCTATTTTATGTTTTGCAGAGAGACTTCAGTCTCACAAGTAGTTCCGCGTGGACTTCGACGTTTAGCTTGATACCTCAGGTATCTTGTGCCCTCGGCAGGATCTGGTAGATAGTCAGGCTTCTCAGCCTTTCTCATTTATAGTTGTCTGTACTCAGACATGTTAAGCTTCCGCATGTGCTTTGATTTGTATGCTCTGAGTGTTGGGTCATGAGACCCATGTTTGTATTATCTCGCTCCTCGGAGCCTATTGAATAATTACTTGAGTTGTAGAGTCATGTTGTGATGCCATGTTGTATTTGCACATATCGAGCATATTGTGTGTATGTTATTGAAATGCTTGGTATGTGTGGGATCTGACTACCTAGTTGTTTATCCTTGGTAGCCTCTCTTACCGGGAAATGTCTCCTAGTGTTTCCACGGAGCCATGGTAGCTTGCTACTGCTCCGGAACACTTAGGCTGGCCGGCATGTGTCCTTCTTCGTTCCTGTGTCTGTCCCCTTCGGGGAAATGTCACGCGATGAATACCGGAGTCCTGTTAGCCCGCTATAGCCCGGTTCACCGGAGTCCTGCTAGCCCAGTGCTACAGCCTGGATTCACTCGCTGATGACCGACACGTTCGATGTTGGGTCATGGATGCCTGTCCCTGTAAGTTAGTGCCACTTTGGGTTCACGACTAGCTATGTCAGCCCGGGTTCTTTGTCATATGGATGCTAGCGACACTATCATATACGTGAGTCAAAAGGCGCAAACGGTCCCGGGCCAGGTAAGGTGGCACCCGTGGGAATACCGTGCGTGAGGCCGCAAAGTGATATGATGTGTTACATGCTAGATCGGTGTGACTTAGGATCGGGGTCCTGACAGCGTTGGTATCAGAGCATGACTGCCTGTAGGATTACCAAGCCAAACTGGTCGAAGTTGAGTCTAGAAATTCTTTAGTTATATAAGGAAATTGATTGTGGGATGGAACGTAAGGCTCTTTTTACTCCTTATACCTCATGGCCTTCTGATCTGAGTCATCATCTTCTCTTCTACGGGGATTAAGAACTAGGCTTTCTCTTCTTTCTATCAGGATCACGTGTTACTAATCCGCAGACTTATAAGATTGTTGATTCAAGCCTCAGTTCAGTTTCTACTTTCGTATGTTAGCTGTTGATCTCAATACCTTGATATTGTGCTTTTGAGTGGTTATGCCACCATTTTTGTGAATGTCTCAAATCTTTTTTTTGAGCATTTACAACCGTTATGCTGTCCGAGTCATCTCAGGTCTCTAAATAGTCTGATGCATTTGCAAGATCCTTTCCCTCTGGTTTCGATGTTCCTTTATGCCAGCTCAATCACACTAATTGTTGAGTTGAGGTATTCTATTGCCTTGACATTATGTTGGAGTTACTATTATGACCCTAGGTGTCTCAGGGGATCATCTAGTAGTCTAGCCATGATTTATGTTCCAGTGTGATGACTCTGGCCGTCATTATCGAAAGCATCCCGTGATGCCATTTAGTAGTAGGTATTCTATCCCTGGGTTTTGAACCCGAGATTCACCCTACTTGCTTCATGTTGATAGTTTTGCTAGTTCCTTCAGGATATTAGTAACTTTGCGATAGTCCTTGAAGTCCATGGTATCTTCTTCTTCCAAATACCATGAACTACTTATGGCAGAAGTTCCTCGTTGAACTGAAATATCACAACAGGATTATTTTTGATGAGTTCTCCATTATATATTGTGGCTCTGCCAGTTCTACCTTTCTGCATGGATTGCCCGGAAGAAATATGTTGAATTCGTTCGACATGCCAAACCATGCATCCACAACTCAGAAAATTATATGTTCCTTTGAGTTGTTCTCTTTAGTTGCATTCTGACCCTCGTCTATCAATTGATAGTCAAGATTATGCATGCATTCGTTTATCGATGCCTATTACCCTTGTGGTCCGTCAAGCCATTCTGTCCTGAATGACTTGGAGAAACAAACTCCAGTACCTCATCCATATCTAGGATTGGGTTAAAGCAATTGTGCTCCGCAGATCAAAATGCCAGCTCAGCTTTTGATTCTGTTCTACCTTGGAGTATTACCATCTTTTATATCGGGATTATCGTAGGAATTGCACACCATCCTATGAACTCTTGGTACAGTGATACTTCTCGCCATCATTATTCATCCCTCGGTTCCGTGTTGTCGCAACCGGAATACCGACAAATGAATTGTGATGTGTGAATTCAATACTCCTAGCAACTTTGTTGCTTGGTAGTAAATGGACAATATTCTCATTCTTAGCATGTTGGTTATTGAATCACCATTCTAAGATAGATTGTGCTACCTAGTCCTTATTTCCTGGTGCACTCTTTGATTAATGAGTTAGGATTTTGTCAAGTCCTCGCTCATTTGATCATATCATCTTGCACTGAAAAGCAAGATTGTTCTCGAGCCTAGTAACGTATCGGTGGTTCGTGATTTTCCGAAGATCTTCTCGGAAGTATTACCAGGTTGTCACCTGACCGCTCTGTTGAGCTCGTGATCAAGTTGGTTTCTTGTGAACCACCCTTCTCCAAGAATCTGTGTTGGATATCCCTGAGCTAGTTGGTTAAGCTAGACAACAACTTGGAGAGTTGGAAGATAAAAGCTTGTCCGACTTAGTTCATGTTAAGGGATATCTTTTTGTGTGTGTGTGTGTGTGTTGAAGAAAGATGATATCTTCATCAATTGGTCCTTGTGAACAATTGTTGGATCTATTATCTTACCCAAACCTTTGATTGAGTATGGGCTATCATCCAATCAGAACAGAACCAACGATATTCGTAATGTTGTCTTATTCGTGGTTGATCCCTCGAGCATACACCATTACATCTTTGGTCTGACCAATGCTATCACCGTGTTCACTTAACTATGGAATTCCTTTTAAAAGGAAACCTAGATGAATTGTTGTTGAGCCCATTGACAACATCCTTATCTCCTCCATGATTTTGTTGAACATTAAGCTAGTGTTGGAAACTTTTGAAAGCATTTGTTCATGCTAGCTCATGAAGCATATGTTTGGATGAAGGTAGTGACTTCCTTTAATTCATGTGCATCTGATGCAAGTTGCCGCCGTGGATTCGAGAAAGTCAATGTTGCTTTCTTTGGAATCATTCCAAATCAGTCATGCACACGTGCGAAGAATACTGTGGTTTGAAGACTTGCAACCTTCAATCTATATGTATCCCTAGCACACCAAGCCACTGATTGATTTGTTCAAGGAGAAGAAGTTCCTTCTTAAGAGTATACCGTATGCAAGAATTTTGATATCCTCGTTGATGGTTCCCCTCCTGAACTCGGTAGTGTTTTATTATAAGACTACCTTGTGGTCATGCTTGTCTTGGACAACGTGTTCACATGTTTGTAGCAGAACCAGCTCATGTTTTGGAGCTTGCTATCGTAGTTCATTTCCCGAGAATCTCGCAACGTCATCTCGTCGAATTGTGTTGCAAACTTTCATTTTTCTTCCTAGACTCGATGAGTCTGGAATATCCTAACACCAACCAGATCTGAATCTCAGGCAGATATGATGGTTGGAACATTTCCCAAGAACTATAATATTGGTCTCTCGATAACCGGTAAGGTGGATGTCGTGGCCAACACACCCATCCGGTAGACCTATTATTGTAGTATCTTGATTGAGGAAGTTGGCCACCTCCCCATAAGGATTTCGTAGGATTTACCTCCCTAGTTGTTCCTTATGGATTCTTGAGATCCCGAAGTCCGACCTTTTTACTTGATGTTCTAGATATCAAACCATATCTATAAATGGGTTACGCTAGCACATCATGGAGAACATTAGAAGCGGAGTGCTAAATGTCTCTCGGTCGATCATCCAGATTTTGTTTCCTTGGCCTCGCTAAGGTGAAATCTGAGAAAGTGTTATCCTCCTTTGCATCTGCATCGCCCATCGCTATTCATCATGGTAGTATGTTGTGTTGTCAGCACCCTTGACACGGATGTTGGTAAAACCTTGATGAATGTGGAAATGCTCAAGTTCTTGAGAGCACGCACAAGCGCTATGTGTTATCATCGGCACTAACTGGGTTTGCTCTCAGTTTCCTCGGCAATGCTATGACCTTTTCAACCAGTGAATTAACTCTCTAGTGTTGGGTTCTTCCCCAGTTACTAGAATCATTCCGAGCATTTGCATTTTGTTCCCAGCTTGCACCGCCAATGTGCCATTCTACCATGGCTCTCTTCCATTTCCGGTGATAAGCAAATTCATCCATTGCGTTGTCTTCAACAAGGTAATCCACATCATCCAAGTCCGAGTATGCCATTCTACCGACCCCCTCCAAACGATCATTGTGAATTGCCTTAGGCTGGTACGCAGAGTTTCAATGATCTTTGAATCAAAAGTAATTCTTTTTGCCACTTAAGATAATAATCTACGAATCACCCTCCTCCAGGATGTTTCGTCGGGGTATCATGGCAATTCAACTCCTCGCTACGTTGACAACCGATCGCCACATTCTTAAGTCTGGAATTGTTGTCTACCTAGTGAACCTCGTCACCTGCTCCACTCCATCCCTCCAGAGGTATGCTACATCTCTCAGCTCGAGAGATGTTGCTATGTCATTCCGGGAGTTAATCCTGAGTGGTTCGATCTTCGAAAGATCAGTCCTTCTAGAGTCTCCTTCTTCCCTCCATGTCATGTTGACAGGATTTCTCAGAGCAAGACTTCAAGACAATGATGGTGAATGAATCAACGTTCAACTGAAGTGCACCCTGGATCGTGAAGATTATACTAGTTGCGTTTACCTTTCACCTTACCCTACGCTTGAATCTCGAGACGAGATTCTTGTTTAGTGGGGGTGAGTTGTCACATCCCTAGTTCTGACAATGCCTAGTTCATGCATCAGAGTGTGTGCATCATGTTTAAAATTCCATTTAATTTGAAATGGGGATTTGTGAAACCCTCAGAATCATTTCTGAAAAATGACCCAAATAAAAATTTCTCCAAAAGGGTCCAAGAAAATGCTCATGTTGCTCTCTGAAAATATTGGACAGAGATAAAAAAATCAAACCAATATTTTTAAGAGCTCATAGGTATTTATTTCGGGCATTTGGAATTAATGCATAAATATTTGCATTGGAAATATATTAGTTATATATATTAATATATGTCCAAATATTATGCCAATTATAAAGGAGCTCTGGAATAATATATCTATCTCCTGAAAAATTGACATAAGGTAAATAAATGATTTAATATTTTATTAAATCAAAACAAATGTCAGAAATTAGAAAAACAGAAATAAATAAAAGGGAGAACCTTACCTGGGCTCCTCCCTATGCAGCCCAGCCAGCAGGCGGCCCAGCCCGCCTCCCTCCTCTGTCGTCTTCGTCCTCGACAGAGGGAGGGGAGTGTGGCCGGCGCGCGCGCACGCCACCGCGCCACGCCACCTGCTCGCCTGCCTGCCTGCCCTCCCCTCCTCGTCTCGGTGCCCCGGACGACGCCACGCCCTCCCCCCTGCTCTCTCTCACTCTCCCTCGGTTCTTCCTCTCCTCTCCCTCGCTCCCTCTCTCACGGCCGAACACCACCATCGCCGCCGTTCGCCATAGCAGCCGTCACCGGCCACCCCTCGCCCCTCCGCTGAGCTCAGGAGCTCCGCCGCGACCCCCTCTTCTTCCCCACCAAGCCAAGCCCCCCCGGAAGCCCTGCATCGCCGCCCACGTCGCCGTTCCCCTCCTCGGCCACCGGAGATCATCGCCGTCGATTCGCTGCACTCCGGCCGCCCTCGAGCCCACTGACCCTCCAAACGGATTCACGGTGAGCCCCCGAGTCGTCTTCCCCTTCTCCCCTGGTCTCTTTCGACCTCTAGGCCCTAGCCCCGCCCTGGCCGAGAACTCCACGCCGCCGGCGATGTCGCCGCCGTCACTGCAGCCAGTAAGGCTCGAAACCGAGCACGGCACCGTGCTCCTAGCATCTTCAGGAGCTCGGTGAGCCCCTTAGCCATCCCTCCCGTTCTCTGTGGCCTCGCCCCGCTCGAACCCGTAGCTCCGGCCGCCGCCAAACACGTCGCCGGCGCCTTTTCCGGCGACCCCGAACCCAACTACCTGCACCACTCGCCGCGGGCCACTCCCAGCTATCCATAGCGCCCAACGGCGCCCCGAACGGTGCCCTGTACGTGAAACCCGCACCTGCACCGCCGCGTTCAGCCTCGCCGGCGGCTAAACGCCGGCGAGTTGACCCCGCCGACCAGGGGGTTTGACCCTTTGGCCTCCCCTGGGTCCATGCCAGGTGGGCCCCCGCCATCAGGTGATTAGCTTAAGCTAATCACCACCTAATCTAACCCCAGAGCCACTGACATGTGGGCCCTAGTGCCCTAATCTTTAATTAAATTAAACTAACCCCCCCTGTCTAACCTGTGTCACTGACGTGTGGCCCCCACACGTCAGGTTTGACTCTGAGCGCCCAGTTGACCACTGATGTCATGCTGACGTCATGCTGGCGCAATATTTATATTTCTGGATTAAATTAAATCAGGAAATTCCAGAATATTATTTAAACTTCAAAAATTCATAACTTTTATTCTGTAACTCCAAATTGGACAATTTATATATGAAAAATTATCAGAAAAATTCAAGGAATCCATCTGTACCATTTTCATGCATGTTAGAACAACTTATAGCTGCTGTTTAGCACAAATCATATAAAGGGCATTTATTTAATCACATATGGAGTTTGAATTTGAATCTTGTATTCAAACCAACTTCATTTAATCTGTTGCTAGTTGCATTAGCTCAAAACACATTCATTTTGCCATGTCATGATCATGCATCATATTGTGCATTGCATTGATTGTGTTCCTTTTTGTGTTGCGGTATTTGTCCCCTCTCGATAGACGTGATACCGATGACGTGATCGTTGACACTGATGAAGACTCAATGTTATCTTCAGAAGTGCCAGGCAAGCAAAACCCCCTTGTTCATTCCGATAAAATCCCACTCTCTCGCTCCTGCTCTTTTTTTTTACTGCATTAGGACAACAACGACATATTTGTTACTGGCTGCGGTAGCTGAACCCCTTTATCCTTTGCATGACCTGTCATTGCCATAGTAAATAGATGAAACCCACTAGCATGAGTAGGAGTTGTTTGAGCCCTGTTGTCATGCCTGCTATTGCTTAGAGTTGAGTCAGGTCTGATTCATCGGGGATGAATCAGAGGCGTGTGAACATGTCCTACTGTGTGTGAGCTAAGTGTATGAACACGATTTGGTAAAGGTAGCGGTGAGAGGCCATGTAGGAGTACATGGTGGGTTGTCTCATTGCAGCCGTCCTCAGGAACTGAGTTCTGTGTTTGTGATCCATGATCAGTTACTACCACACATTGGGCTCCGGGCACTCCAAGCTCTCTCGACTTATTAATCAACATGATCTCTGTCCAGGAGTTGCAACTAGTTTCTGGTGTTTGTAGGTAGTGTTAGTAGTCTACCAAGTGGCACCCGGTACAGGTGGGCTTGGGACAGACTAGACACAGTGGCCCGGTGTACCAAGTGGCACCCGGTTGGTGGGCTTGGGAACCCTGCTCACATCGTTTGGGGCCGTGAGCGACACCCCGGCCGGATCTCCTTGCGGATGGAACCCGAATAGGCGATAAACCTGGACTAGAGACTTGTTCGGTTAGTCGGGTCGTGGCCGACTCCCTCGCCCAGCTTCCGCTTGAAGGTTGCCGAGGTACATGACGTGTACAGGGCGGTAAGTGGCGGGAGCGTGTGTGAAGAAGTACACCCCTGCAGGGTTATCATTATCTATTCGAATAGCCGGATTCCTCGGATATGGAAACTTGGACCCCTTGTACAGTTCATAGACAAGTGAAAGTGGATACTCTAAAACACGCAAGATAAGCGTGAGTGCTATGGATGGCGTTCTCGTAGGGAGACGGGAGCGGATCCATAGTGGTGTATTGATATGGTGAATATGTGGACTCGTGTGCGCCACCTCAAAAGAGTTACTTGTAGTCGTAGTTCAGGTTAGCCACTGAGTCAAAGCTGGCTTGCTGCAGTCAAACTCCACCATCCCCTTTGTTGATAATGAGGCATATGTAGATAGATCTGATGTAAGTCTTGCTGGGTACATTTGTACTCACGTTTGCCTATTTTATGTTTTGCAGAGAGACTTCAGTCTCACTAGTAGTTCCGCGTGGACTTCGACGTTTAGCTTGATACCTCAGCTACGATCTTGTGCCCTCGGCAGGATCTGGTAGATAGTCAGGCTTCTCAGCCTTTTTCATTTATAGTTGTCTGTACTCAGACATGCTAAGCTTCCGCATGTGCTTTGATTTGTATGCTCTGAGTGTTGGGTCATGAGACCCATGTTTGTATTATCTCGCTCCTCGGAGCCTATTGAATAATTACTTGAGTTGTAGAGTCATGTTGTGATGCCATGTTGTATTTGCACATATCGAGCATATTGTGTGTATGTTATTGAAATGCTTGGTATGTGTGGGATCTGACTACCTAGTTGTTTATCCTTGGTAGCCTCTCTTACCGGGAAATGTCTCCTAGTGTTTCCACGGAGCCATGGTAGCCTGCTACTGCTCCGGAACACTTAGGCTTGCCGGCATGTGTCCTTCTTCGTTCCTGTGTCTGTCCCCTTCGGGGAAATGTCACGCGATGAATACCGGAGTCCTGTTAGCCCGCTATAGCCCGGTTCACCGGAGTCCTGCTAGCCCAGTGCTACAGCCTGGATTCACTCGCTGATGACCGACACGTTCGATGTTGGGTCATGGATGCCTGTCCCTGTAAGTTAGTGCCACTTTGGGTTCACGACTAGCCATGTCAGCCCGGGTTCTTTGTCATATGGATGCTAGCGACACTATCATATACGTGAGTCAAAAGGCGCAAACGGTCCCGGGCCAGGTAAGGTGGCACCCGTGGGAATACCGTGCGTGAGGCCGCAAAGTGATATGATGTGTTACATGCTAGATCGGTGTGACTTAGGATCGGGGTCCTGACAGATGCGAGCGAGCCACTCCTCGTAGAGGTCATCGACGGGGCCATAGTGTAGGAGCTCGCGTGCCAGGAGGAATGCGGCCTGCGCGTCCATGGGAGCGCGACGAGCATGAGACGATGAACCAGCTGGAGTTAGCGACAGAGTGGCAGTGCGGCCTTTCCGCCGCACCGAGTGGTGCAGCTATGACGCTTGCTGCTTGTTTCCCGCCGGGCCGGTGGCGACGTTGGAGGCAGGCGACGGAGAACAACGAGGAGGCCCATCGACAGGAGCTGTGTGGGCGACGCGGGCGGCGAGAGCAACCCGACGCTCGGCGCGAGCTCGGCGAGCGTCCGCCATGGATGCGACAAACGGTGGAACACAGAACGGCGGAAAGAAGATTCCAACGCACCCCTACCTAGTGCGCCAAATGTCGGATATCACGTTCCGACAAAACCCTTAAGGTTCAAACTCAGGGGTGCGCACGAAGATCTACTCCCTACTGATCCACGTCCCAACGCCTCGTCGTGAATCTAAGCTACACGATGAACAACACAAGGGACACAAGGTTTATACTGGTTCGGGCCACCGTTGTGGTGCAATACCCTAATCCAGTGTGTGGTGTGGTGGATTGCCTCTGGGGCTGATGATGAACAATACATAGGAAGAACAGCCTCGCGAGAGGTGTTCTTGAGCTGGCGCGGTGTTCTACTTGGGTGATTCAGTCTCTGTTGGCTCTCGGTGAGATCTCCCTCATATAAGATGTCCCTCTACTATGGTGGCTATCTCTATATAGAGAGGCCCTGGTCCTCTTCCCAAATATTGAGCGGGAAGCGAGCCAACAACGACCATTTTGAAGGGGGACAACTAGTACAAGCTATCCTGACTAAAGTTGGTCTTCGACTACCAAAGGCACTGGTGATGACGCCGTCTTGGGATCCATGATGATCTCCGTCCTGCCGTCCTGCTGGTCTTGGTCTCGTTGCACCAATATGGAAACCTTTGCTTCATGCCTCGGTACTCCGCGCCTGCGCTTGCCCCCTTTGCACCAAAGAGAAAACAAGGACACTGCACTGGCTGGTGCTCGCCTGGTCTCGATCGTCATGGCTTGCGTCACGAGCACCTCGCAAGGTATGCCTTGCATTGATCTCTCCGCCTCCTCACGATCCTGCCTGGCGAGGCCTCCCGTGAGGAAGCCTTGCGTCGTCCGCCCCGCGAGGCTTGGCCCCTCGAGAGGGTCTTGAACTTGGGTTGGTGTAGACGGGCCGTACTGGGCCACTGCTTGAGCCACGCCGCAGGCTGCAGGCAGGCAAGTCTGGGGACCCCCATTCCCAGAACACCGACAACCCCAAGTTGTCTTATCTCTGTGCTGACATTGTGGTGGGGCGGGCTGCTGTTCGGCGTGAATTACCGCTTTATCCTGACCATGTAGTGGTCGGCCAGCCGTATTGTCCCGACCTCGTGGTATGGGTTCTGTCGCCTCCTCGTCGAACTGAGGTAGCAATCTACGCTTCGGGTAATCCTTGGTTGGGCGCTTGAAGCCGTATTCTTCGGCTGCTAGGATATTAGTCCATCTGCCGTTCAGCAGATTTGGTTTAGCTTGAAGCTGCTGCTGCTTCTTTTTCAGGCTCCTTGCAGTGGCTAGTAGCTGGCGCTTGAATCGCTCCTGCTCGAGAGGTTCCTCAGGCACGATGAAATCCTCGTTTCCAAGGCTAACCTCACCCTCAGAGAGCGGTAGATAGTTATTGTCCTCCGAATTGTCATTTGTGGCCTGTTCATCGGGGCTGTCCTGCCCGTTTCCATGTTCCTCCTGTTCGGAAGTTATCTCGACAGTGTGTTCATTGTTTTCGGCATCGTCCGGAGTATTATTTTCTCCGGTGCCGGTATTGTTATTTTCGGAACGACGTGACTTAGAGAAGCGGCACGAGCGTCGGTGTTTGGGCTGTGTCTCAGGAGGTTTATCCTCAACTGGATCTTCTTTGTCATCGTTGTTAGCTTCTCTAGGTGTGTCCGCCATGTATACATTGTTCGATGAAGTGGCCGTCCAGCGTCCAGTAAATGGCGGGTTTTGGCCTTGCTCCTCATCGACATCATCGTCCATAACGTCGATGTCTTCGGAGTCATAATCAAGCATGTCGATTATGTCCTCGACAGTGGCTATGAAGTGAGTGGTGGGTGGGAAACAAAATTCTCCATCGTCAGCCGCTAGTTCGAACCGGACATAGTTCAGCTGAGAGTCCCCCGCCAAGGACAGGTTCTTTAATGAGCTTAGCACATCGCCGAAGGGCGAGTGCTGGAAGATGTCTGCGATGCTAAATTCAAAGATCGATAAACGATCAAGATCGGCGTCCGCGGGCATACATGGTTTGGAATTTTGTAGCCGGAGACGAGTCCGGAGTTCCGGTGATGTAGATGTCACATGGGGTTAAGTCTGTGTGCGGCTCCAACCCCGCGGAATCTATGGCCTCCATGGTGGGGTTGAGCTTCCCGTCCTCGGATGGCATGATCTACTCCATATCTAAGGCCGGGGCAGTTACGGGAGCTATCTCCTGGATGTGGTCCGATGAAAGATTTAAGTCATGTTCATCGAAGTGACAGGGAGCGGGCACCGCGATATCGAATCCGTCGAAGATCAAGTCTCCGCGGATGTCCGCGACGTAGTTCAAGCTCCCAAATCTGACCTGGTGGCCAGGGGCGTAGCTGTCGATCTGCTCCAGATGGCCAAACGAGTTAGCCCGCAGTGCGAAGCCGCCGAATACAAAGATCTGTCCGGGAAGGAAAGTTTCCTCTCGGACGGTGTTGTTGTAGACGATTGAAGGAGACATCAAACCTATTGAGGACGACACAGTGGAACTCTCCATGAAAGCACCAATGTTGGTGTCAAAACCGGCAGATCTTGGGTACGGGGTCCCGAACCGTACATCTAAGGTTGATGGTAACAGGAGACGGGGGACACAATGTTTACCCAGGTTCGGGCCCTCTCTATGGAGGTAATACCCTACTTCCTGCTTGATTGATCTTGATGAATATGAGTATTACAAGAGTTGATCTACCACGAGACCGTAATGGCTAAACCCTAGAAGTCTAGCCTGTATGATTATGATAATGAGTCATAGGTCCTATAGACCTAACCCTCCAGTTTATATAGACACCGGAGGGATCTAGGGTTACACAAAGTCAGTTACAGAGAAAGGAATTTTTATGTTTGATCACCAAGCTTGCCTTCCACGCCAATGAGAGTCCCATCCAGACACGTAGAGAGTCTTCAGTCTTTGTATCTTCACAGCCCATTAGTCCGGCCCATGGCTAATGGGCCGGACGCCCGAGGACCCCTTAGTCTAGGACTCCCTCGCCCCGCAAGGTGGCTAATTACACAACAGATCAGCACCCAGAGGCCTGGATTGAGAGCTATGAGATGGCCATGGAGATGTTGGATGTTAGTGATGCTGCATGTGCTAAATACTTCACCATGATGTTGGATGGGCCGACGTGCACTTGGCTGAAAGGATTGCCATCGAACTCCATCAGGTCATGGGCTGAATTGAAGGCAGGTTTTATCCAAAATTTCAAAGATACATGCAAGCAGCCTATGTCAATTCTTGATCTAGACTTGCGTCCAGGGTGAGGGCGAGTCAACCACCAATTAGATGCGCCGAATCTCGGCCGTTGTCCACTCATCGGACTGTATCAACGCCGGTTCAACCGTTCCAATGTTGGAAAATAATTGTCATTTTGTTCCTCTTAAGCAGAAGCTGGGGCGGCTTAAGCGCCACTACACTGATATGGGAGAGCTCATGGCGGCTCTCATCAGATACGCCGATTCTGATAGTACTAAAGACCACAAGTCTGATGAGGAGAAGACTGGCAAAGGGAAGAAGAGTGGAAATGCAAAGGGACAACAACATAACACGACAGGTCAAGGTGGCAATGGTAAGCGCAAAGCAGATGGCGGTTTAGACTTTGTGGCTAACACCAATACGCAGAATAGTAATCAACGTCGTAAGGGGAAGTCGTCAGTGCCCTGGTTTGGCGGGCCAAAGTTCAACCTTGAGGCGATGATGAATCAGCCTTGCCCGAAAAACAAGACGCAAGAGAAGCCGACTAGTCATCTATGGAAGGATTGCTTCATCATGAGGGAATACATGAATTCCAGTTGTTTCCAGAATAGTCATGGCCCGAATGGCGGCTCAGGATCCGGCTCTCACGGACCTGGCTTCATGGGTGGCGGCTCAAACTCTGGTTTTCAGGGCCAAGGAAATCAAGGTGGTTTTAATCAACAATCTAGTCAAGGAAAACAACAACAACATTCTAGTTATCAGAGTATTCTGAAGCAGCTGAATAGTGGTCAATATCATGTATTTTCCACAAATTTATGTAAATGAGACCAGAAGGTTCATAAACGGACAGTGAACGCGGTTGAGCCGGCGGTTCCTCGATACTTGTGGTGGTTTGAGCAGCTTATCGTATGGAGCCATGAGGATCACCTGCCCCGGGTTGACAATCCGGGACAATTGGCTTTGGTGGTTGCTCCTCAGGTGGGAGGATACAAGTTTACAAAGGTGCTTATGGATGGAGGCAGTAGTATCAATATCCTTTACTATGATACTTTTCGCCATATGAATTTGACTGACAAAGATCTTAAATTGTCTACTACTGTTTTCCATGGGGTGGTGCCTGTTAAGTCGGCATATCCAGTGGGTAAGATAACATTGGAAGTGGCTTTTGGCAGTGACCATGACTACATGGCTGAAAAATTGACCTTTGAGGTGGTCAAGATCAAGAGTCCTTATCACACTTTATTTGGACGGCTGCCTTATGCCAAATTTATGGCCTGACTTTGTTATGTTTATTTGCAGATTAAAATGCCGGGTCATAAGGGCGCCATCACGGTGCACGGTGATAGGAAGATAGCTCTGGAGTGTGAAGAGGGAGATGCTACTTATGCTGAGTCTGTTTGTGCAACAGAGGAGTTAAAGTTCTACAAAGATAATGTTGATCCGGCAGATATGACCCCCTTGAAGAAGCCAACCACGGAGCATGACCCTTTGTTGAAGTTTAAGTCGGCAGATGATACTAAACAAGTTGATTTTGGCCCTGGCGACTCATCCAAGCAGTTCAGTATCAGTGCTAACCTGGATCTGAAATAGGAAAGCGCGCTCATCGAGTTTATCCGTGAGAACCGGGATATCTTTGCATGGAAGCCTTTACACATGCCAGGTGTACTGAGGGAACTCGCTGAGCACACTCTTAATGTTAATCCAAAATTTCAGCCAGTCAACCAATTCCTTCGTCGTTTTAATGAAGAACGGTGCAGGGCCATTAGGGAAGAAGTGGTCTGCCTCTTGGCAGCTGGGTTCATCATTGAAGTTTTTCGTCCTGAATGGTTGGCTAACCCGGTGCTAGTACTTAAGAAAAACAGCACCTGGCACATGTGCATGGATTACACAAATCTTAATAAGGCCTGTTTAGCTGACCCTTTTGCTCTCCCTCGTATTGATCAGATCATTGATGCTACAGCGGATTGTGAGCATTTGAGTTTTTTGGATGCTTATTCTAGTTAACATCAGAACAAGATGGTTGTTAAGGACCAGGAGAAGACAACTTTCATCACTCCCTTTGGAGCCTTCTGCTATATGTCTATGCCTTTTGGGCTCAAGAGTGCCCAGGCGACTTATCAGCGATGTGTTTAGAATTGCCTTCATGACCAGATTGGATGCAATGTTCATGCTTATGTGGATGATATTGTTGTGAAGTCCAGGAAGAAGGAGACTTTGATAGATGATTTGAAAGAGACCTTTGACAATCTCTGGGTCTACAAGATGATGCTTAACCCGGACATGTGTGTCTTTGGGGTGCCAGCAGGCAAGCTCTTGGGTTTTTTGGTTTCTGAAAGAGGCATTGAAGCTAACACGGAGAAAATCAAGGCTATCACTTCTTTGGCTAAGCCAGTGTGTATTAATGATGTAGAGCGTCTGGTGGGTCATATTGCAGCTTTAAGCCGGTTCATAAGCCGTTTGGGCGAAAAGGCTATCCTTCTGTATCAGATGATGAAGAAAACATATCATTTTGTCTGGAGTGATGCTGCCAATCAGGCGTTTGAGGCATTGAAAAAACAGCTGGCTGAGCCGCCAATCCTTGCAGCTCCTATTGATAAGGAGCCCTTATTGTTATATGTGGCTGCTAATAGCCGAGCCGTCAGTGTGGCAATTATTGCAGAAAGGAAGGAATCGGGCAAGGAATATCCGGTTCAGTGGCCGGTTTATTATGTTAGTGAGGTACTCATTGAATCTAAGCAGAGGTACCCACATTGGCAGAAGCTGGTTTATGGGGTGTTCATGGCTAGTCATAAATTGAAGCAGTATTACTTCGGTCATCCCATCATTGTGGTCAGTTCTGCTCCCTTAGGGGGTATTATTCAAAACAGGGAAGCCACAGGTCAGGTAGCCAACTGGGCCAATGAGCTTGGACCCCATGGTTTGAAGTATATGCCTCCGACAGCTATCAAGTCTCATGCACTTGTGGACTTCATCAATGACTGGATAGAGTTGCAGATGCCTGAGGAGAAGCCAGATAACACATATTGGACTATTCACTTTGATGGATTCAGGCAGTTGGAAGGCTCGGGAGCTGGAGTTATTTTGACTTCCCCACGAGGTGATAATTTTTGTTATGTTTTAAGGTTGATGTTCCCTTGTACTAATAATGCAGCTAAGTATGAGGCCTTGCTCCATGGTCTTCGGATGGCTAAAGAGATGAATCTAAGACGGGTGAGGTGTTTTGGCGACTCAGATTTGGTGGCTCGGCAAGTTTCGAGAACTTGTGATTCCAAAGATCCAGTCATGGCGGCTTATCCCTGAGAGGTTGATGCTATTGCCGATCATTTCAAGGGTTACCAAGTGGAACATGTTGATCGCAGGAAAAATGAGGTGGCTGATGCTTTAAGCCGGCTAGGGTCCCTACGTAAGCTGGTACCACCTAATGTTTTCCTTTATATTTTGCATAATCCTTTGGTTAAATTGCCTACGGAGGAAGATCTTGCTATTCCTGACCCGGAGGCGCAGTTGGTGGCGGCTCTTAATGCTATTCCTGATTGGATAATTCCATATTTGGCTTATATGACCAGGGGTGAGTTGCCTAAAGATGAAACTTTGGCCAGGCAGATAACCCGGCGGTCTAAGTCAATGACTATTGTTAATGGCGAGTTGCACCAACGCAGTGTTACAGGGGCGTTTCAACGTTGTATTTCTCGTGAGGAGGGCCATGAGATTCTATGAGAGATTCATGTAAGAGATTGTGACCATCATGACGGCTCTAAGTCTCTTGTGGCTAAGGCTTTCCGTCATGGGTTCTATTGGCTGACGGCTCATGCTGATGCAGAGGATTTGGTGAGCAAGAGTGATGGTTGTCAGAAATTTTCAAGAAGAGCTCATGTGCCAGCTCAAGAATTAAGGATAATTCCAATTACTTGGCTGTTTGCAGTCTGGGGGGCTGGATGTGGTTGGACCTTTTAGAAGATCCAAGGACAAAAAGACTCACCTCTTGGTGGCGGTTGACAAGTTTACAAAGTGGGTTGAGGCAGAGCTGGTCAGCAACTGTGACGCGGCAACAACGGTTCAATTCGTCAAAAAGGTGATTTTCCATTTTGGCTACTGATAATGGCACTAATCTATCTAAAGGGGCTATGAAAGAATTTTTTCAACAAGAACATATTTGACTTGATGATTCATCTGTGGCCCACCCCCAGTCCAATGGTCAAGCTGAAAGAGCCAATCAAGAAATCTTGAGAGGCATAAAACCCCGGCTTATAGTCCCTTTGCAGAGGACGCCGGGTTGTTGGGTTGAGGAGTTGCCTTCGGTGCTATGGAGTATTAATACTACCCCAACAGATCTACGGATTACACGCCTTTCTTCATGGTTTACGGAGCAGAGGCGATTCTTCCTAGTGACCCATCACGACTCGTCCTGTGTGGCGGCTTATGTTGAAGCTGATAATGAAAAAGCACGTCAGGATGCTCTTGACCTTCTGGATGAGGAGCGTGACCTTGCGGCGGCTCATTCAGCGATTTACCAGGAAGATCTGCGTCATTATCATAGCCACCGGGTTAAAACCAGGACCTTTGAAGAAGGTAACTTGGTGCTCCGGCTCATCCAGGGTCAAACAGATATGCACAAGTTATCCCCACCTTGGGAAGGGCCTTTTGTGGTCAACAAAAATCTGAACAACGGGTCATACTACCTCATTGATGTTCGAGACCACAAGGACTCATGCACGTCGGAGGAGGAGACCCGTCAGCCGTGGAACATTGCTCATCTTCGGCCTTATTACACCTGAGCCACCGGCTCTTGTGATGTACATACTTCTACCAATGTATATATTATGATTAGTATAATAAAGCTGGCATCCCTGATAATTCAGGGCCTCTGTCGTTTCTTTTCTGATAATCCGAGTCTTTATTGTCAATTCATAAGATCACTTGGGAGCTTCCTGCTCATTGAGCATAGCTATGACTACCCTCTTGATCCATCTTGCATGCCTTCTTACAAATAACATGGGGGTCTCCTACTCATTGAGCGTAGCTATGACTACCCTACTGATCGGGCTTATACGCCTTGATTGAAATATTACTTGGGGGCTCCTTGTTAATGAACAAAGCTTTGTTTACCCTTTTAACAGGCTTGGATGCCAGGTGTATTCACCAAAAATCTGGATTATCCTGCCTTTGTATGCCTGCCAGTCCGACCAGGTAATCCTGGAATGACTCATCGTACTCTTGACAGTCAACCTTACAAAGACCCTGAACTTGTCAAAGTTAAAACAAGGATTGGTCATGTGAGGCCCGCTTACAGGTTTGAATTAAGGATTAACTTAGTGGCTGTGTGGCCCTTGAATAGCACTTGACATTGATGCTTGGCAGCCTATGAAGGCCTTGTTTTTCTGATTTGTATTTGCTTTGAACATTTTTTGGGTTCATCTCTTGTACCATATTGATATATGGTTTAAAATTGATTCGGGCCATGTCGCCTTGATCCTTATAATTCATATTTGAATATATTTGGAGTTTTGATAACCCGACCTAGCTTTGGACGATAAGTCGCCAGTGTGCTTTGATTATGTTCTTGGAGTTCTGCACTCTAAATCTTTGGGATGTTACCCTTGCTGCATACAGCGTTGTAAGCCGGCAGTATGAACAAATTGCACAGGGCGTTGCGCTCTAATTCTTTGGGCTATTACCCTTACTACATATGGCGTGGTAAGCCGGCAGTATGAACAAATATCACAGGTATGTTATTTACTTGTTATGAGTATACGATGTTTTGATTAACCCACCCTGGTTATGGACTATACAGTCACCAGTGGATTTTCTATGGGGTATTCTAACCCGCCCTGGGGTAAACTGACAGGCCACATGTCATCTGCTTGTGTGCAGGGAATATGATAAGTATGGTCTGCCTGATTGATGATATTGTAAGCATAAGTGGCAGATCTTCAACATCAGATCGGCGGCTCAAAATTGTTATGCAAATAGACATGCATGATGGCCTGGCAGATCATGGTTTTTTATCTAGCCTATTACATGGCTCCCCGAGCCCAAATGATTAAGTGTTTTTTTTAAAAAGCACAGTACGGCGATGTAGATTAAGGAATCACCCCATGGATCAAGTCTCCTGGTCTTGGCAGGTTGAGGCTTCCGGGTCATCCTGCGCCGGTTCTTCTTCTTCCTCCGTCGTCTGGAAGTTAGGCGATTGAGGGAGTCCTGGATTAAGGGGTCCTCGGGCGTCCGAGCTACGTAACATGGGCCGGACTGATGGGCCGTGAAGATACAAGGCATAAGACCTTTCCCCGTGTCCGGATGGGATTTTCCTTTGCGTGGATGGCAAGATTGGCGTCCGGATGTGTAGTTTCCTTCCTCTGTAAACACTACAAAAAAATACACTTCCGTGATGATACGTGTTTGTCACGGTAGGTCACGTTTTTTGTCATGCATGTACATCCATGACGATTTTATGACAAAATCAAGATAGTCATACCTGTGCTGTCGTAGAAGTGTTCCATGACATTACCAAAATTATCGTTAAGGTTGACCGACATGTGGCATCCACCGTAATGGCTCATCGTTAAGCTACCAGGTCCGGTTTTGGATCCGATAACCCGCTAACAGCCATGACCAATGCCGATTTTCCACGTGTAAAATTCTCATTGGCTGACGGAACCACGTGTCAGCTCCGCGTTAGCACAGGTGTCACTCATCCAGTGGTCGAGATGCGCCTATGATATGTTGACACGTGGATTGGCCCAAAAGTGGCCCATAAAGATTAAATGGGCCGGCCCAACTAAAGGCCCACAAGATTCAGTGGACCATAATGGGCCGGCCCAGCTAAAGGCCCACAAGATTTTGCAGACCATAATGGACCGGCCCAGCTAAAGGCCCAACATTCTTAGTTAAGGCCCGTACAGCTAGTGTCAAATCGGCTCGTCAACGACCCGTCCTAAACTTGTCATCATCATGGCCCATGGTCACTTCTGGCCCGTTAACAGTCCGGTAAGTATTTGGGCCGAATGACAGCCCGCTGTATTTCCACCCTGTTAAAGGTCCTGCTTCATTTGGGCCCATTTATAGGCCATTGAAACTTTCGGCCCATAAACGACCGTGAATGATTTGGGTCATATTCGGCCATATCTGACATTCAGCTTGTTGTGATTTTTGGCCTGTTAACGTCGGACGAAATCCATGGGCCATATGTGGCCCAACATCACATCGGGCCTATTAAAGGCCCATATAAAAATGACACTTATCAAGCCCCACCGAACTTGAGCCTGTTAAAGGCCCGTGTAGTAGGTCGGCACATTTACGGCCCGTCCGAATTTCGGCCTGTGAACGATCCGCATTGTAAATGGGACACCATTTTGGCCTACTAAGACCAGTGGGTTATTTGGCACAATCAGGGCCCAGTCTCACTTTCGGCCTATTAAAGGCCCATGTTTTTTATGGGCTCGAGATATTTACACCTGTAAACGGCCTGTCATTACTGAGGGCTCAAATTATGTTTAGGCCTGTTAAACGCCCACTATGGGAACAGGCCTACCAGAAAAATGTGAAAGCTTATACTGATTTAGGCCCAGATATTTTTAGTGGGCTATATGCAAATTTCAGCCCATAATCGTTTTTAGCCCAATTGGAATGGGCCCGATGAATGTTGGCATGTTGGGATCCTACGAAGGTTTCGGCCGAATACATTACTAAGATAAACCTACACTATACAAAAATAGTGTCGTAATTACTGCAGCCTTTGGCAGCATCATAAATGATGTATCACAAAAAAATAAATTTCAACCATACAACAAAAGGCCTGTTGGTAGAAAGTTTACAGTCCTTGCAGATAAAAGCACCATCAGATGTATAGAAGCACATATCATTTAACCTGAGTGCTATATCTCTCCACCTTTTTTTTGACCAGTGAAAACAGCAGGAGAGCCTCCCACTCTTGTTTTTCTTTTTTATTTATTGAAATGTTAACCAATGGTTAACATTAAGAGAATAGTATGTTTTACATGGCTTTAACAAGAATGTTGTAGGCACTAAACTAGTGTATGTAAAACAAGAAATTAAATAGACAAAGAGCTGCTAAAGCCTTCTAAAAAGGTTAAATTTTGAGGGTTGATCCTATAACCCAAGATCACAAAATCTTCCTTGAGTTTCCTCAGCCATTCATTGTGTGTGGCCGTCTCTCCATCAAATATATCTCTCCACCTTCAGGCACAATGATCTCCAACCATACAACAAAATAATGTATTCTCTATTTCCTCACATTCATTGACATCTAAGGATAAAGAGACATGGTTTAAAATAGGATGAACATAGTATGCCATCATTCATATCATGGGCAAATAGATATAAAACAAACAGGCTATTGTATCATTGTGTGTGCACGTGAACATCACAAATAGATTACAGATCAAGACCAAAAAAATATCCTTCATCTCTTTTAAACCATGTAAGGTGAAATGATACGTTAAGAAAGCTGTGTATAAAAGTGAACAGAGTAACTGACATTGGCTGCAAACCAAGCAGTTAAATGAACACATCACAGTACCAATCGGTTCAAAGGTAGGAGGAGAAAGGACTTACAACAACGACTTGAACTGGTGTGTTCATGCCTTCATCTTCCTGGTATGGCAATCCTTGAAGATTTGCACTGCATTCGGTTCAGGTTCTTTTTGATCCGCACGGGCTTTCCTTTGTATTTGGAACAAGTCAATATAGATACGATAATATGGCACAAAAAGAAGAAGGAAGTAGCAGCTATTTACAAGAGCCTCGCAGTGTGCAATATAGTTACGAGATCCTGTTGTCTGTTGGAATTTCACTTTAGAACGGTTGGTCTTGTTCTTCAAACAGTTAGCCTAGAAGAAGATACACTTGTAAGGCACATACATAAATATAAGTTCAATATGTGGTATGATCAAATACATATACCCTACCTGATACTTTGGATCAGACCAGTGTTTAACAAGGGCTGTCCAGTCTTCATCTGTAATATATTCCACTGGAGATGTTTGGGCGTTTTCATTGTTATCCTTGCCTTCAAAGTGAGATTTTCTAAGGTGGTACCGATACTGTCGCAGAGCAGACTGAAAAACATGAGTGCATGCTTGTTTAGATGCATCATCTTTCGGATCCAACTTGAACCTCAACTGTTGAAAAAAGAATGTGAGTCTTATTAGGAGGAAGCTAGAAAGTATGGGACACAACAAGACAATATTACTAATTGCAATGAATAACATTACTACGGATAAATGGTCAAGGAAGGTGTTAAACTGGGTATTGTCTTTATCATTCCTGTACTAGATCCATGTTGGGAGGATACGTGCATGACACCTAGCGGCAACGACTGCCTCTGATACTAACTTGGCTGAATCTGTAGCATCACCTGACCTTTTTAAACCTGCCTCAAAATGAATCTCGATTCTTCCTCCTTTAGATTTTGTTAATCTGTCAAGCATTATCCCTAATGTATGTTTCCGCTTGCACCGTGGTGCTAGTTCAACAACGAATATGGAAAGTGTTAGTACACATCTAACTATGAGAGTACATATAAAGGAGCATGCAACTGCAACTTGACTCAGTCAGGTACCGTCTTGGTGTTGATGCTCATGAGGTTCATCTGATCTTGCCAAGTCCTGTTGTGTCAGCAGTGCTTCGGAAGTAGTGTTAGGTGTGAAGGCAGCTTGGGAACTGGCCAATTCCGGAGCAAACGAACGTAACTCGTTGAGATGCTGGTACAGTTGAAGCGGATTCTGCAGCTGGTGGAGCACGTGATACTATGTTTTTAGATTTAGCCGGTGGACTTGGACCTTCTACTGCACTATAAGTACCAGCAGAATCTCGAGCGCAGATCTTTTTCCGTTTCACTCGACGAGTAACACCATCCCTTACTATATTCTTTTCCTTGCTCTTTTTTGACTTTGCCATGTCAAGCCGTATCCACAACACAAAGAATAAAACCGCTCTTTAGAACTCATTGATGCATGATAAAGACAAGCAATACTTTGATGTAAGACAACCATATGAGGATGGTGCAAGAAAAACAGGATGGCGTGACATATTCAGAACTACAATGTGTAAACCAAGAAGAAGGATTTTTAAGAAAATGGAAGTAATGCAAGCTAGACACCATATGAAAGATACAACCAATATCACTCTGCCAAGTTTAAAGTGTCTTGCCATAAGTGGAAATTCGAAAAATTAGAAGCAGTACAACATAGAAATCAATGCAAGATGCAACCACTATCAAACTGCCATGTTAAAAGCGTCCAATCATGAGTGACTGATGCGGGATACACAACAACAATACTTTGATTTAAGAACATGGTATGATAGATAGATGCAGTGTATTCTAGACACAGAAATGCATGTCATATGGACATGTATAACGTATAAACTCAGCAGGTGTAATTTAATGAAAATAGAAGAAATACATGCTAGACAACATATGCAACATGAAACCGATTATCACACTGTCAAGTTAGAGCAAGCACCTGCGATGGTGGAGTATGGGAGATGAACTCATCATGTAGACTTGGGACTTCAACTTCATTAGCAGTAGCAGTGGCAAATCTAGAGAGTCTCTATTTGTGTCAGTGCGGAGGACCACCACCATCCCCTAACTTACTCTTTTCCTTCCTATTTTCTGATATTGCCTTATGAAGTCAAAACCACAAGAAGATGAATAAAATTAGCTCTGCATAACTGGTCGATGCATGATACAGACGAACACTACTTCGATGTAAGGCAAGCGCGGGATAGGAGGATGGAATATATACAAAAAAGACAACATTGCATGTTCACACGTACGATAGGAGAATGGAATATGTATGAAAAATAGTAAGTAGAAGGCATTTCAACAAAATTAGAAGAAATGAAAGCTAGGCAAAATATGAACATGCAACCAATAGCACTCTATCAGGTAAAAAGTGTCTCGTCGCAAGTGCCATTTCAAGAAATTAGAAGCCGTACAAGATAGAAGACAATGCAAGATGCAACCTACATCACAGTCCCAAGTTAAATGTGTCTTATGGGTAAGTGATCGTTGCAGGTATAAGTTGTAAGCTACGTAGATGCAATTCAACATAATCAGAAGTAATACAAACAAGACATCATACGGAACACGCAACCACATATAACAGTTCCAAATTAGAGCAAGCACCTATGATGGTGGAGTAGGGGAGATATGCTCATCATGTACACGTATTTTCTAGAAACAGGAACATGTGTCATATTCACAGGCATTATGTGTAAAGTTAGCAGATGCAATTCAAAAAAGTTAGAAGCAATACAAGCTAGACATCATACGCAACATGAAACCACATATAATAGTGCCAAGTTAGAGCAAGCACCTATGATGGTGGAGTAGGGGAGATGTGCTCATCATCTACACAGCTACGTTGACTGTCCAGCCTTGTGTTGTCTTGCGAATCTTGTTGGCAGTATGGTGGAGTAGAATATGTAGAGACCCTCTGTTTGAGTTGCTCCGAAGGACCACCATCATCCGCTGTCGTACTAATTTCCTTTAGCTTTTATGACTTTCCATTGTGAAGTCAAACCGATAAGAAAAAGGAATAAAATTCGCTCTTTAGAACTCATTCATGTATGATACTGACGAACACTACTCGGATGAAAGGCAAACATATGATGCGAGGATGGAATATGTACGAAAAACAAGATGTCATGACATATTCACAGCTTTGATGTGGTAACTAAGGAGAAGGCATTTCAACAAATTAGAAGTACTGCAAGCTAGACACCATATGAAAGATGCAACAAATATCACTCTGCCAAGTTCAAACTGTATGGCGTTTCAACAAATTAGAAGCAGTACATGCTATAAATCATATGCAAGACACAACCAATATCACAGTGGCAACTTAAAGGTGCCTTATCATAAGTGACTGATGCGGGATATGCAAGAATAGTAGTCTGATGTAAGAACATGGTGTGATCAGATATAGTATGTTCTCGAAAGAAGAACACGTGTCATATTCACAAGCATTATGTGTAAGGTAAGTAGATGCAATTCAACAAAGTTAGTGTAAGAGCATCTAATGCCACCCCTTGTTGGTTTTGGAGTATTGATGACAAACTTGGCTGAGGGACTAATGTGTTTGTGAGAATTGCAGGATAACACAGGTAGTAGTCCCATATGGATTCGATTTACCTACCGGAGATGACCCCTAAAAATGTGTGAAGACATTGAAGATAATGGTGGTCTGTGAAGATATTCACATTGAATACTATGACATGAGAAGACATCACATGAAGACTATGGAGCGCGAAGACATAGTTGTTTCATAGTTTCCTTTTCTTCTTTGTTGAGTCATAGAAACCACTGCACTGTTAAGTGGTGTCCAAGTGAACAAAGTCAGAGTGACTGAAGTGATGCTCAACCAAAACCTATGTCTTCGAGCGTAGACAATGGGAGCAAATCTTATCCAGAGTTGGATGAGTCAGCTTTACTTGTAGCCCAAGTCAAGCTGTCGTGTGTGTTTGAAATCTGACTGTTGGACACGTGCCAGTTCCTTAGTGACCCAGGGTCATTTCGGACAAATCAGGTCGGGTTGCCTCCTGGCTATGAATAGCCCACCCCCTACACCATAAATTGGTGGCTGCTTAGAGTTAGTGCACGGCTTTTGTCATTCGAGAGCAACCCGCCTCCGAAGCATTTGAGAGAGAGAGAGAGATCCTTGCGAGGACAAAGCCCAAAACACCCAGAGCCCAAAAGAGTGTTTGGCACCACTGAAGTCTTTCTGTCCGCGTGATCTAAAGACTTGTTACACTTGAGGACTGTGAATCCTCCAGCCGGTTAGGCGTCGCGTTTTGAGCATCCAAGAGTCATTGTGGATTGCCGGTGAACAAAGTCTGTGAAGGTTTGGAAGTCTACCTTGAAGACTTACCAGAGTGATTGGGCGAGGACTAAGTGTCCTTAGCTCAAGGGGAATAAGGTGAAGACACGATCGTTTGAGTTAAATCTCAGCCTCTCTAACCAGACATACAATTGTCACAGCAACTGGAACTGGTCCAACAAATCCCTTTCCTCACCAAGCTACTGGTTCTATCTCTTACTTCTCTTTTCTTATAGTTTGTCTTCGTGAAGTCATTTCCTGCTTGCATTATCTGTTTGACTTCACTATGTGACAACTATTGTTGTTTGGCTTCATACTATCTTCCATCCCGATCCATTCTACCTAGCTGCTAATAGTCTTAATGCTTTCACTTCATTGAATACTTGACTATGGCTCGCCTAGTGTAGTCTACCTTCCGCTGCTTGTCAATAGGTTCATTTCTATTGTTTGTATTCGAAACTCCCATGTTTTGAAGACTTCCATAAAAATTTCCTATGCCCCCTCTACTCGATAACTACCACTTTCAATTGGTATCAGAGCAAGGTACTCCCTTGTTCTGTGTGATATGGTTTAACCACCTAGAGATTTAGCTATGTCGACTGCAGGGATAATCAAAGTCTCTGCTGCGTGCCCTGTCTTCGATGGCACTGATTACCCCTACTGGAAGAATAAGATGTGAATGCATCTTGAAGCCATTGATGTCGACCTCTGGTATGTCGTCAAGAACGGCATTCCCAAGACCGGTGAAGGTGTCACCCCTGCTGATGTCAAGAAGTTTGTTCAACTGGATTCTACTACCAAGAACATTGATACGTCTCCGTCGTATCTATAATTTTTGATTGTTCCATGCCAATATTATTCAACTTTCATATACTTTTGGCAACTTTTTATATTATTTTTGGGACTAACATATTGATCCAGTGCTTAGTGCCAGTTCCTGTTTGTTCCATGTTTTATGTTTTGCAGAAACCCCATACCAAACGGAGTCCAAAAGGGATAAAAACGGACGGAGAATTATTTTGGAATATTTGTGATTTCTGGGAAGTAAAATCAACGTGAGATGGTGCCCGAGGTGGCCACGAGACAGGGGCCCACACCCACTCTAGGTGGGCGCGCCCCCCACCCTCCTAGGCACCCCGTAAGGCGGTTGATGCCCTTCTTTGGCCGCAAGAAAGCTAATTTTTGGAAAAAGATCTGAGCGAAAGTTTCAATCCAATCGAAGTTACGGATCACCGGATATAAAAGAAACGGTGCAAGGGCTGAATCCCAGAACGCAAAAACAGAGAGAGACAGAGATACAGATCCAATCTCGGAGGGGCTCTCGCCTCTCCCATGCCATGGGAGCCAAGGACCAGGGGGGAAACCCTTCTCCCATCTAGGGAGAAGGTTAATAAAGAAGAAGAAGAAGGGGGGCTCTCTCCCCCTGGCTTCCGTTGTCGCCGGAACACCGCCGGGGGTCATCATCATCACCGTGATCTTCACCAACACCTCCACCAACTTCACCAACATCTCCATCACCTTCCCCCTCTATCTACAGCGGTCCACTCTCCCGCAACCCGCTGTACCCTCTACTTGAACATGGTGCTTTATGCTTCTTATTATTATCCAATGATGTGTTGCAATCCTATGATGTCTAAGTAGATTTTCGTTGTCCTATTGGTGGTTGATCAATTTCTATGATTGATTTAATTTGCTTTTGGTTATGTTGTTGTCCTTTGGTGCCCATCATATGAGCGCGCGCGTGGATCACACCATAGGGTTATTTGTATGTTGATAGGACTATGTATTGGAGGGCAAGAGTGACAGAAGCTTCAACCTAGCATAGAAATAGATGCATACGGGAATGAAGGGGGACCAATATATCTTAATGCTATGGTTGGGTTTTACCTTAATGAACGTTAGTAGTTGTTGATGCTTGCTAATAGTTCCAATCATAAGTGCATAGAATTCCAAGTTAGGGATGACATGCTAGCAGTGGCCTCTCCCACATAAAACTTGCTATCGGTCTAGTAAAGTAGTCAATTGCTTAGGGACAATTTCACAACTCCTACCACCACTTTTCCACACTCGCTATATTTACTTTATTGCATCTTTATATAAACAGCCCCTAGTTTATATTTATGCGTTCTTTACTATCTTGCAAACCTATCCAACAACACCTACAAAGTACTTCTAGTTTCATACTTATTCTAGGTAAAGCGAACGTCAAGCGTGCGTAGATTCGTATAAGTGGCAGATAGGACTTGAGAGAGTATTTGTTCTACCCTTAGCTCCTCATTGGGTTCGACACTCTTACTTATCGAAAGAGGCTACAAATATCCCGTATACTTGCGGGTCATCAAGACCTTTTTCTGGCGTCATTGCCGGGGAGTCATAGCGTGGGTTGAAGATTCTCGTGTGTGCTTGTTTGCTTTATCACTAAGTAATTTTTATTTGCTATTCTTAGTTATTTTCTATCTTTAGTTAAGGGTAGGAAATGCAAAATACAAAAAAATTAGTTGTACCTACTGCACCAATGGTTGAAGAACCACTCAAAATCTATCACACTACTGAAGCTTTGTACTTGGATCATCTTCGATCCCTATGTGCTCGTGCTGAAACCCCAACTAGCTTAGTTGAGGGCAAATCTTTAGATGAGCATGCTTGTTATGTGTGACACTGTATATCTGAAAAAGGGTAACTTCTACTGGATCAAATTTATCGTTTGCAATGCTATGCTTGGACTTTATGTGAAATATATGATGTTACTTGTTGTTCTGAAAACCCTAAGAAACACCTTCCCTACCAATGTGAGTTTAGTGATAATGGAATCGTATCCTCGTATGCTAAGGGTGTTTAGAATTACTATGATGTTCAACAAATTGAAGAATTTGTTGCTTTTAAGGGTGCTTATGAAATTGCTTCTTTGATTGAAAAGTATGATGCTCCTCTCTACAAATCTGAAAATTTTGCCATACTTAAATATTGCTATGATAATTATGCTTCTAATGCCTATGTTAAACCATATATTGAGGACTCCTCCGCTGTCCAAGAAGAGAGTAATATTTTGCAGGAAGCTATGGAAAAAGAAATTGATGAAACCGTGAGGTCATTGGATGAAAAAGATGATGAGGAGAGCGAAGAAAAAAAGGAGGAAGAGCGGATTAGCTACCCGTGCCCACCTTAATGAGAGTAACTCTTCAACTCATACATTGTTTAATTCCCCTTCGTGCTTACCGAAGGATGATTTCTATGATGATTGTTATGACCCCGTTGATTCTCTTGAAATATCCCTTTTTGATGATGCTTGCTATGCTTGTGGCGAAGATGCCAATACGAATTATGCTTATGGAGATGAACTTGCCATAGTTCCTTATGTTAAACATGAAATTATTGCTATTGCACCCACACATGATAGTTCTATTATCATTTTGAATTCTCCAAACTACGCTATATCGGAGAAGTTTGTGCTTATTAAGGATTATATTGATGGGTTGCCTTTTACCATTGCACATGATGATTTTGATAGATATAATATGCATGCGCTTGCTGCTCCTACTTGCAATTATTATGAGAGAGGAACTATATCTCCACCTCTCTATGTTTCCAATAGGATAAAATTGCAAGAAATTGCTTATACTATGCATTGGCCTTTACGTGGTGTGCATGAATTGTTCTTTTATGACATGCCGATGCATAGGAAGAGAGTTAGACTTCATTGTTGCATGATATTTATTACCTTGTGCTCACTACTAAATTACAAATCATTGTTAATTAAAATTGGCTTTGATATACCTTGGGATCCGGGTGGATCCATTACTTGAGCACTTTATGCCTAGCTTAATGGCTTTAAAGAAAGCGCTGCCAGGGAGACAACTCAGAAGTTTTAGAGAGTCATTTATTTCTGTTGTGTGCTTTCATATAGTTTAAAAACAAAATAAAAATAAAGAGGGGAACCGAAAACTTTTCAAAAAGGAAAGTGAAAGTTAGAAAGACAAGCATTGTTGAAGTGGGAGCTAGCCTTGAACTTTGTTCATGCTCACGGAAACTTTGTGGATCTTGATTACAGAAACTTTTCAACAAAAATAATTATCCCCTTGTACAATTCCATTGTATTATATAAAAATAATGTGCCAAGGTTTGCCTTTAGGATGTTTACAATGCTTGTTGGTTTGTATGGTGCAGGACAGAAACTTTGGCTGTAGTGCGCGATTTTACATTTTTAACTGGAAATTCAAATGGTTCTCATTCTTTTTGCACTGTCTTGCTGTACAAATTGTTTATTATTCTAATTTTGGTAGAATATTTCGGGTATTATAAGTATGGTGGATGTTCAGATTGCTACAGACTATTCTGTTTTTGACAGATTCTGTTTTTGATGCATAGTTTGCTTGTTTTGATGAATCTATCAATTTATGTCAGTGGATTAAGCCATGGAAAAGTTATATTACAGTAGACATAATGCAAAAATAAAATATGAATTGGTTTGCAACAGTACCTAGAGTAGTGATTTGCTTTATTATACTAACGGATCTTACCGAGTTTTCTGTTGAAGTTTTGTGTGGATGAAGTGTTTTATCGAGGGTGACTCGATATGAGGAAAAGGAAGAGAGGCAAGAGCTCAAGCTTGGGGATGCCCAAGGAACCCCATGTAAATATTCAAGGATACTCAAGCGTCTAAGCTTGGGGATGCCCTGGAAGGCATCCCCTCTTTCTTCAACAAGTATCGGTATGTTTTCGGATTCGTTTCGTTCATGCGATATGCGCAAGTCTTGGAGCGTCTTTTGCATTTAGTTTTCACTTTTGTTTTATGCACCATGCTGGCATGAGATAGTCCTTGGTTGATTTATAGAATGCTCATTGCACCTCACTTAAATCTTTTGAGTATGGCTTTATAGAATGCTTCATGTGCTTCACTTATATCATTTGAAGTTTGGATTGCCTGTTTCTCTTCACATAGAAAACCGCCATTTGTAGAATGCTCTTTTGCTTCACTTATATTTGTTAGAGCATGGGAATATCTTTTGTAGAAAGAATTAAACTCTCTTGCTTTACTTATATCAATTTAGAGAGATGACAAGAATTGGTCATTCACATGGTTAGTCATAAAATTCTACATAAAACTTGTGGATCGCTGAATATGATATGTTTGATTCCTTGCAATAGTTTTGTGACATAGTGATGATAATATGTGGGAGGTACTAGTAGATGGTTGTGTTTAGTAAAGATGTTGGTGTTAAGGTTTGTGATTCCTGAAGCATGCATGCATGGTCTACTAACTATGTAACCAAATTGGCGCGCATTGTATTTTGATTGTTTATCTTTGCGTGAAGGTTGGGGCGCGCGATGGTTAACTCCTACCAACCTCCCCCTAGGAGCATGCGCATAGTACTTTGTTTCAAGGGCTAATAAATTTTTGCAATAAGTATTTGAGTTCTTTATGACTAATGTTGAGTCTATGGATTATACGCACTCTCACCCTTCCATCATTGCTACCCTCTTCGGTACCGTGCATTGCCCTTTCTCACCTTGAGAGTTGGTGCAAACTTCGCCGGTGCATCCAAACCCCGTGATATGATACGCTCTATCACACATAAGCCTCCTTATATCTTCCTCAAAACAGCCACCATACCTACCTATCATGGCATTTCCATAGCCATTCCGAGATATATTGCCATGCAACTTCCATCATCATCATATTCATGACTTGAGCATTCATTGTCATATTGCCTTGCATGATCGTAAGATAGCTAACATGATGTTTTCATGGCTTGTCCGTTTTTTGATGTCATTGCTACGCTAGATCATTGCACATCCCGGTACACCGCCGGAAGCATTATTATAGAGTCATATCTTTGTTCTAGTATCGAGTTGTAATATTGAGTTGTAAGTAAATAAAAGTGTGATGATCATCATTATAGAGCATTGCACCATGAAAAAAAAAGAAAAAAAGAAAAAAAAGAAAGGCCAAAGAAGCCTAAATAAAAAAGGGGGCGAAAGAAGCCTGCCCCAAAAAAAAGAGAAAAAAAGAAAAAGAAAGAAAAAGAAAAAGGGCAATGTTACTACCCTTTTACCACACTTGTGCTTTTGAGTAGCACCATGTTCTTCATATAGAGAGTCTCCTATGTTATCACTTTCATATACTAGTGGGAATTTTCATTATAGAACTTGGCTTGTATATTCCAACGATGGGCTTCCTCAAATGCCCTACGTCTTCATGAGCATTGATATTTTGAAAGACATGATTGTTTGTTGGGATGCCCTAAGTATTATTGTTTTTATGTCAAATGATAGACTATTGCTTTGAATCACTCGTGTCTTAATATTCATGCCATGATTAGACATATGATCAAGATTATGCTAGGTAGCATTCCACATCAAAAATTATCTTTTTTATCATTTACCTACTCGAGGACAAGCAGGAATTAAGATTGGGGATGCTGATACATCTCCATCGTATCTATAATTTTTGATTGTTCCATGCCAATATTATTCAACTTTCATATACTTTTGGCAACTTTTTATATTATTTTTGGGACTAACATATTTATCCGGTGCCTAGTGCCAGTTCCTGTCTGTTGCATGTTTTATGTTTCGCAAAAACCCCATACCAAACGGAGTCCAAACGGGATAAAAACGGACGGAGAATTATTCTGGAATATTTGTGATTTTTGGGAAGTAAAATCAACGCGAGACAGTGCCCGAGGTGGCCACGAGACAGGGGCCCACGCCCACTCCACGTGGGCGCGCTGCCCACCCTCCTGGGCACCCCGTAAGGCTGTTGATGCCCTTCTTTGGCCGCAAGAAAGCTAATTTTTGGAAAAAGATCTGGGCGAAGGTTTCAATCCAATCGGAGTTAAGGATCTCCAGATATAAAAGAAACAGTGCCAGGGCAGAATCCCAGAAAGCAGAAACAGAGAGAGACAGAGAGACAGATCCAATCTTGGAGGGGCTCTCGCCCCTCCCACACCATGGGAGCCAAGGACCAGGGGGAAACCCTTTTCCCATCTAGGGAGAAGGTCAAGGAATAAGAAGAAGAAGGGGGGCTCTCTCCCCCTTGCTTCCGGTGGCGCCGGAACGCTGCCGGGGGCCATCATCATCACTGCGATCTTCACCAACACCTCCGCCATCTTCACCAACATCTCCATCATCTTCCCCCCTCTATCTACAGCGGTCCACTCTCCCGCAACCCGCTGTACCATCTACTTGAAGATGGTGCTTTATGCTTCATATTATTATCCAATGATGTGGTGTCATCCTATGATGTCTGAGTAGATTTTCGTTATCCTATTGGTGGTTGATGAATTGCTATGATTGACTTAATTTGCTTGTGGTTATGTTGCTGTCCTTTGGTGCCCATCATATGAGCGCGCGCGTGGATCACACCATAGGGTTAGTTGTATGTTGATAGGACTATGTATTGGAGGGCAAGAGTGACAGAAGCTTCAACCTAGCATAGAAATTGATGCATACGGGAATGAAGGGGGACCAATATATCTTAATGCTATGGTTGGGTTTTACCTTAATGAACGTTAGTAGTTGCGGATGCTTGTGAATTGTTCCAATCATAAGTGCATAGAATTCCAAGTCAGGGATGACATGCTAGCAGTGGCCTCTCCCACATAAAACTTTCTATCGGTCTAGTAAAGTGGTCAATTGCTTAGGGACAATTTCACAACTCCTACCACCACTTTTCCACACTCACTATATTTACTTTATTGAATTTTTATCTAAACAGCCCCTAGTTTATATTTACGCGTTCTTTACTATCTTGCAGACCTATCCAACAACACCTACAAAGTACTTCTAGTTTCATACTTGCTCTAGGTAAAGCGAAGGTCAAGCGTGCATAGAGTCGTATCAGTGGCAGATAGGACTTGAGAGAGAGTATTTGTTCTACCTTTAGCTCCTCGTTAGGTTCGACACCCTTACTTATCGAAAGAGGCTACAACTATCCCGTATACTTGCAGTTCATCAAACATCATCTGTGGTCATCTGACCAAAGGACAGTATGGTCGTGTGAGTGCTCTGGAAACGTCGAAGCTAGTCTAGGACTGGCTCTCCAAGGTCAACGAAGGCGTCGCAACCCAGAGAGACTCAAGGATCGGTGTGCTTCGCAACCTCTTCAACCGCTTCAAGAGAAATGAAAATGTCCAGCTCACATTTGATCGCCTCACTGATATCGCAAATGAGCTTCATGCACTCGGCGCTACTGAGATCACCAAGCATGAAATCGTCAAGACACTCCTGAGATCACTTGACAGCTCGTTTGATACCCTAGCCCTGATGATTCAAGAACGCCTTGACTTCAAGTCACTCGATCCGTCTGACATACTTGAGAGGCTCAACACACATGAGTTTCAGCTATCTGAGAAAAGAGACATCTATGGTCCCAACTATGGCCGAACTCGCGCTTTGAAGGCTAAGGCTGTTTCCTCATCTGAAGAAGAATCTGAATGCAGTTCTGGTGATCCTGAAGACATTGGGAAGGAGCTTGCTATGCTTGTGAATAAGTTCCAAAAATTCACCAAGAAGAAAGGCTTCATAAAGTCTTCACGATCCAGCTCAAGAAATGATGAAGCTTCTACTCATGACCACAAGAAGAGAACATGCCACAAGTGCAAGAAACCTGGTCACTACATCTCTGAGTGTCCACAGTGGGACAATGAGAACAATAAGAAGAAGAGCAAGGAATATGATTCTGATGACAAGAAAAAGAAGAAATCCTCAAAGTCTTCTTCCAAGTCTTCGTCGAAGTCTTCATCACACAAGAAGAGTTCATCTTGCAAGGCTCGTGCTTTTGTTGGAAGGAGATGGATTCAGAGGAGGAGTCTGCTTCTGAGGAGGCGGAGGCGGAGTCCGTGGAGGAGTCCGACTTTGGAGTTGCAAGCCTAGCTCTAGCTACAGCCTATGTTGCCAAGTCCATCTTCAACACTGAAGACAATGTCTCCATCACCAATGCTGATGCTAATGACATGGACAACTCTGCTCCCACCTACTGCTTCATGGCACGTGGTGCCAAGGTAAACTCATGCGATGCTTACTTTCAAACATCAAGTGAAGATGAATCTGATTGTGAATCCAAACCTAGCTACAAAACACTTGCTAAAATTGCAACCGAACAACAGAAAGCCATGGAACATATTCAAAAATTGTTAGACAAAAGCGATGACCTGTTGGACGCGGAAATGACCTGATCTCAGTCCTTAATTGAAGACATAAAAAATCTTCATGTTAAGTACGAGGAACTTGAAAGTCATCATGAAACGCTCTCAACAACTCATGAAAAGCTTTCCTACGATTATCTTCAAAAGAAGCAAGACCTTGAGAAATTGAGAGCAGCTCATGAAGATCTTCAAAAGGAGAACGAGTCACTTCGCGCTCAACAGATCAGTCCCGCTCAGGAAGGATTTGAACCACCATGTCTAAAATGCCTTGAGCATGATAACGCTACCATTGTTGTTGAATGTTCTATTGCTGCTACTGTTGCAATATCTTCAACGGCCGATGTGGTAACAAACCCCTTTGCTAAGGATACCACTACTATTGCTGATGAAAATGCCAGGTTCACTACAAAAAAAAATACACTTCCGTGATGATACGTGTTTGTCACAGTAGGTCGCGTTTTTTGTCATGCATGTACATCCATGATGATTTTATGATAGAATCAAGATAGTCATACCTGTGCTGTCGTAGAAGTGTTCCATGACATTACCAAAATTATCATCACGGAAGTGTCCACTTCCATAACGATAAATCACGCGTCACAGAAGTGCTTTCGTCAAGGGTGACCGACATGTGGCATCCACCTTAATGGAACGCCGTTAAGATATCAGGCCGGGTTTTGGATCCGATAACCCGTTAACAGCCCCGACCAATGGGAAATTTCCATGTGTAAAATTCTTATTGGACGGGCGAAACACGTGTCAGCTCGGCAGTGGGTCAGATAGGCGCCTATGATATGTCGACACATGCCATGGCCCACCACTGGCCCATTTAGCTTACAAATCCGGCCCGTTTGACTTGGTCAAAAGTTAACGGGCTGGCCCATGAAAATCCTGTTAACGGTCTCTTTGCAAATAGCCCATTTTACGGCCCGTTAACTCATGGCCCGTTAGGCCCTAAAGGAAATCGGCCCAACAATGTCATGTGGGCCATCGAATATAACACCAGCCCATTTCACTTTTGGTCCATGTATGGCCCACGACGTCTTTCGGCCCATATGAGGCCTTCGTATCTTTCGGCACTTTACAGGCCCACGGTGACTCTAGCCCATAATGAACAGTAATTTTCTTTGTACCCGTTAACGGCTCGTGATTTACATGGGCCATTTCCAACCCGTGTTAGCTTTCGGCCTATTGACGGCCCATACGTTCTTGGGCTCCTATTCGGCCCTCGATAACTTCCGGCCCGTTACTGGCCTGTTCCCCTAATGGGACAAATTCGACACATGGCAAGAGTCGGCCCGTTACTGGCCTGTTACCCTAATGGGACAAATTCGGCCAATGGCAAGAGGCGACCTGTTTCTGTCCTGTTAACCCGTTGCGCCGTTTCCAGCCCATCCTATATTCTGGCCCATTAACGACCCATTATGCCTGTTGTTGACACCAGATTTTGGCACAGTCAAGAACTTATTTAAAATGGCCTCAAATGGAGAAGTGTTCTACATGAAAAAGTTTCGTATTCTCGATACGAACACCTTTGAAGTTTGGGCCATCGCCATCTGATCTCATCTCGAAGGCGAAGTTGTGTTCGAAATACTGAGATTTTGTATTCAGAACACTATTCGGTACATTACGCCCCCAATACTGCCTCGTATGGAAAAATGATCTACATGGATTGTCTTCGTCTCGTCGAAACAATCGGTTTTGATATAAGAATCGTTCCAATCCGAGTTCATATGCAAAAGTTAAAGCCATCCGAATACAGCACTATCACGAGCCAAAAGTGGCGCGCCCCACCAGACACCCTGTCTGATGGGTAGCGCGAATAACAGCCTGTGTTGCACGAGCGATTTGACCCTCAAGATGAACTCTAATAAAAAAACGTTCAACATAAAAGTTGTTCGTCTCGTCGAAACGGTCAAGATTTCTGTTGGGCTCGTTTCCATCCGAGGTTGGTTACCACCTCAAAAGTTACCCGCAAGGTGCAGCCAGTTTAAACCGAACAGTTTTGGAAAGTTCGGACAAAACCAATCCGAATTTGACTAGGGTTTTGGACGTGAATCCAAGCCTTCTCCTTGCACGGGAAGTCCAGCCGCCTCTTATATACCTGAGGGGTGATGGCCGATTGAACAACACACAATCGATCAATCAATCTACTACTTTTCGTGTTCATCTACTTTTATCTCTCCCCTTGTATCTTTCTTCTCGTTCTTCGTCATTCTTCAAGATTGGAGGCTGAGAATCCACGAGGCTCTAGGGGCGGTAAGACCGACCTCGAGCAGCCAATTGTCACCACGAGCCCTGACGGGGTCCCTCCCGGGCGAGCGGGGCGTCTGGTCCCAAAAGCGCCGGCTTGCTGTCTTGCGTATCGCGCTGGAAGTCGGCCTCCCGCGGTGTGAGTTGTGGAGCATCTACCTCGGCGCCGTGGGTACACATCGACGTGTTCGTGTGACGCGTTCCAGCATCAACACACTTTTTGGCGACTCCGCTGGGGATGAAGCTTTGAACGGTCTCCAGCCCGTTCTTGCTACGAAGAGATCGTCATCAAGTTGCTGCAATATACAAAGGTAATATGAATACCCAATTCCTCTTTGTAGATGCAAATAATCCATATGTTGTTGTTGGATCACCTATTGATCATAATGTATCGTCTAGCCCTAGTTTTATCAATCATGCATCTAACTATGTGCAAGGGTCGATGCAAAACAATCTTCATGTTTCAAATTATTATAAATTTAGCAACATGCAACATATGTATCCCAACTCCCATGCATCGGCAACCCCACAAATTCATATGCTGATGAACAACATGATGAGTTCGATTAATCAATTTGAAACACCCCAAGTTAGAATTTCCAATGCCATACAAGAAAGTGTTTCACCCTTTTATTCATGGGCAGCTAATGTGCAATATAGTAATCCAACCATGCCGATGAATGAGAGAATTGACCATGCTACTAATGGCTATTTGGCCAGTTACTCTCAACCGTCATATGCTACACCTCATGTTAGTAATTATTCGGCACCATACACAACAGTAGATGCTCATAATTCGGCTTCACACCTTCCTGATTATAGCCGAATGAATGTAAATTTTACAGGAGCGGTTGTGCCCAACATTGTAGAAGATGAGGTAGTGGTGGCTGCATTGAAGGGTTTACCCCAAAATAAGAGAACTAGTGCTCTTTGCCTTGAACAACATGAAAAGGGGCTATTTCCTGATTATGCCGCATTAAAAGCTAGAGTTTTACAAGAAGATGAATCTTTGCCAATTGATAAAATTGGCGAGCAAAAGTATGGTCTTACAGCACTGCATATGCCTTCACCTAGTACTACATCATATTATACACCCCCTACACAATTGCAAAATTTCGGCAACACCCGTGTGTCATTGCTGAAAGAATCTAAAAGCATTGGGGGGCAATCATATCCGGAGTGGGCTGAAATTGAGAAAAAGCTTAAAGCTAATTTTGCCGCTCGCTGTCAGAAACAAATAGAAAAAGAATTGGCTTAGATAAAAGAAGCATTGCCAATTAGTACTATCAATGAAAAGAAGGATGATTCGGAACATGAAAGTGCTTCTGTTGGAAAAGCCGAATCAAGTAGTATATATTCTGAATCCATCAAATCCAACGAGGCAAGCATTATTGAGAAAGGGCATGGCAAGCATAGGAAAACAACGGTGCTTGATTTTTCTAAAGTTAATGGAACCTACTTCCTGCCCTATGAGTTCCGTGCCATAGAAATTGACAAGCTTCAAGGACAAGAACAAGTAGCCGAACAAAGTTCGGCCGACAAAAATCTTCAAAGAAATGATGCACGGATTCAAGAAAAAGATGATGACAAGGTGTTGGGGAGCCATCCAAAGACGGAGCAAGATGTTCTTCAAATGGCACCACTATCATGCTCTCCCAACATTTTTGAAGAGGTATGCATAGCAAATAATTTACCTATTTTCAGATTTGGTCGCAACTTCATTATTGATGCATCTATAAGAAATATTCTCATAAGTAATTTTGAAAGACCAATGAGGAACGGTAATTTACTTGTTAGGAGTAAAATTGTTATGGAACATATCGGTCAACCCATTGCACCATTTATAAAGACCGATAATGACTTATTGTTACAGCCAACGCTTTTCCCATTGCTTTCTCTAAAGTTCATATCTAGTTGGGTAGCTTTGCTTATTTCTTACTTGGCTTACACTTGGTCTCAACTGAGACATGTATGTTCTAAATATCTTCATTTCAGAAATTTAAAGCCAAGGTTAAATTCTATTGAGAAAACCGATGCTAATATAATATCATATCCAAAGACATCGGAGATAGAGTGGAAAACACAATGCATAGCCGAATGGGGAGATTCCAAATCTGAACCATTTGTTTGCTTATCTCCAAAGCCGTTCACACAGCAAGATCGGCTAGAAAACAAGAAGCTTACCTTCAATTCAAGCATGTGTGACCAAATATTTGATTTATTGCTGAAAAATAATTACATAAGAATTCTTGGTCACCATGTTGAGCCATCTATCCAAGGACAAATGTATTGTAAGTTGCATGATTCGTTCAAGCATAATTTTGAGGATTGCAACATGTTCCGTCAAATAGTTAAATCGGCCATTGAAAAAGGACGATTAAAGTTTGTTGAAACACCAAGAGATGACCAGTCTATTCCGATTGGTCCTGATGGCAAAAAGTTTTTGCATCGGTTGCTTCAAGCCGATACATTTAAAGAGAAGGTAAAAACTACAGGTGATGGGATCAAGCTTTCAAGTAAAGAAGTTGTTGAAGAGCATAATGAACATAATCTTGAGGGTGACAATTCCATCGAAGCTACAATGGAGATACCAAGTACTGGGGGGCAGCAAGCAAATCCAAAGATCAGTGCAAGCACAACCAAAAAAACAAAGGCCGACGTAAGCACAAAGGTAAAAAGCCAAAAGTCACTTTCGCTCAACTATTGGAAAAATATCAAAAGAAGAGTGAAGAGAAGAATGCTTATCGGCCAAATCATGCAAAGAAACCAAGATCACCCCCAAGGTGCAAATATGAGGATTGGTATTGGCAACGTGATAATTTTAATGCAACATATTCATATCCTTATTTTGGGCCGTCAATGCCAATGTCGTGGATGCCTCCCTATGCTCACATAGATACATATACATCATGGGACAGGTATGATACAAGGGAACATTCTACATCTTATTCTAGACCATCTCACCAATACTATGCAGCTCAAAGAAGATCAACATTTGAACAATCACGCGTCAAAGACCGTTTCAATCATAAGGAATCAGTCCAGAGCTCAAGGAAAAAGAAAGAAGTGGTCAAGCAGGTTTACCGTGTTAAAAGAGATGGTCGTAAGAGTGCAATTTCAGATTTGATCTCAAATGAAAAAGAGCCAATTAAAGTGTTGACATTGGCTACTAAAGGCAATGAGACAAAACAATTAATTGATAAAAATCAGAGTGCCAAATCTGAAGAAAAGAAGTTGAGGGTGCACAAGGCCCAAAAAGAGTTTCCATTTGTTGAAACAAAATCACAGCCGACATTCCCACTCGGTTTATCGTATTGGCGAAAGAAGGAATTACAAAAACTTAGTGCACAAGAGCTGAAAAAGAAGAACATGGCATGGGTTCCGAAGAGGAGCAGTCAAAATGAAAGTGATGTTCAACCTTCTATTGCAACAAGTGTTACAAAAGTGAAGAAAGAGAAGGATGGAAGCCAAAAACAGTTAAGCCGAAGGTTTGCATCACCCCATCAAAATCTTCGGTTAGCACATCATCCATATTCTTCAACCATACCATTGATTCCTTTGCCATGGAATTCATCATTAGGTATGATAAATTACCCTCCCTGGATTTATTTTAATCCATGGAAGCGACATAATTTTCTGCATCATGAGAGGGTATTACCAAATCTCTATACATTTTATTAGCTACATTTTTTCTTGCTAATCCAAAGGGCCGAAATATTTGATTGCTATTTCATTTGTTTATTTCGGCTATACATGATTTGGTGAATGAATTCTACATGGGAATTATGTTGATGGCCAGTATTTATCTATCGCCCTAAGAATATGTCAAAGCATGGCTGATGTAGTATCCTAACATCCTCCTTAGTTCAATTAGAGCCAAAACAAGGTACATGTTCATTGATATTGCCCTTGTCTTTCTAGTACTATGGAGATTATTTTCGATGGTAAATTTGTGGCAATGGCCAAGGTGTTGGTGTTGCTTATTTATCTTCATATGGAGCTATTTTGTGAAGCCTCAGGCCGCTTATAATATTTTTGCGCAATCATCAAAGCCGAATATGCATTGTGATTCGGATTAGAGCTTTGCCTTGATATAGGTGCTATACATATTGAGGCTTCCGGTGATTCGTTATTAGTAGTGCAACAAATATCCAAGGGTTATCAATGTTTTGACGGATCACTTATAGTTTATCTTTTGGTATGTCTAGATGCAAGATTTACCTTGGTTGCTTTAAAACTGTTCATATTTCTAGGTATGACAATTCAAAAGAGTTCGCATAGAAAGCATCCGGCTACTATGTTAATCATGGTGTATTGTATTTCTATCAATAGCCGATGCTTAGTCTCGTCAACATAGGTAAGGCTGAACCGAAGTCCACCGCTTCGGCCACTAATGAAACTTTTATGCAGGCGAAGTAAGGATTGAAGGAAGTTCATTCTTAAGTATCTGCAAAATCCAAGCGAAAAGGTGAACAATATGGTTCGGAGGATGGTTTTGATCTATGGAACCTTATCACCGGATTGTTGTTGAAGTTGGGAAAGTTTCACCCAAACTTGCATCGAAATATTCACACAAGCAATGGCCGATATAAATTTATCGTCCTAAGAATATGCCAAAATGTCCGATGGAGTGTTGACATCGTCCTTAGAGCAAGCTATGTGCAAGTTATTTTTCGGCACACAGGCTTTGCCGAAAAACAGGGGGGCATGTGTTGACACCAGATTTTTGCACAGTCAAGAACTTATTTAAAATGGCCTCAAATGGAGAAGTGTTCTACATGAAAAAGTTTCGTATTGTCGATACAAACATCTTTGAAGTTTGGGACATCGCCATCTGATCTCATCTCGAAGGCGAAGTTGCGTTCGAAATACTGAGATTCTGTATTCAGAACACTATTCGGTACATTACGCCCCCAAGACTGCCTCGTATGGAAAAATGATCTACATGGATTGTCTTCGTCTCGTCGAAACAATCTATTTTGATATAAGAATCGTTCCAATCAGAGTTCGTATGCAAAAGTTAGAGCCATCCCAATACAGCACTATCACGAGCCAAAAGTGGCGCGCCCCACCAGACACCATGTCTGATGGGTAGCGCGAATAACAGCCTATGTTGCACGAGCGATTTGACCCTCAAGATGAACTCAAATCAAAACACGTTCAACATGAAAGTTGTTCGTCTCGTCGAAATGGTCAAGATTGCGTTTAGGCTCGTTTCCATCCGAGGTTGTTTACCACCTCAAAAGTTACCCGCAAGGTGCATCAAGTTTAAACCGAACAGTTCTGGAAAGTTCGTACAAAACCAATCCGAATTTTACTAGGGTTTTGGACGTGAATCCAAGCCTTCTCCTTGCACGGGAAATCCAGCCGCCTCTTATATACCTGAGGGATGATGGACGATTGAACAACACACAATTGATCAATCAATCTACTACTTTTTCGTGTTCATCTACTTTTATCTCTCCCCTTGTATCTTTCTTCTCGTTCTTCGTCGTTCTTCAAGATTGGACGCTGCGAATCCACGAGGCTCTAGGGGCGGTAAGACCGACCTCGAGCAGCCAATCATTGCTGCGAGCCCTGACGGGGTCCCTCCCGGGCGAGCGGGGCGTCTGGTCCCAAAAGTGCCGGCTTGCTGTCTTGCTATCGCGCTGGAAGTCGGCCTCCCGCGGTGTGAGTTGCGGAGCATCTCCCTCGGTGCCGCGGGTACACATTGACGTGTTCGTGTGACGCGTTCCAGCGTCAACACCTGTGTTAGAATTAAGCCTCTGCTGTCCTATGGCCTGTTAACGGCTCAGTACCGTGCTGGGCCGATACCAATTACGCCCGTTTACGGCCCATGTAGACCTATTTATCTCACGGCCCGAGGCCCACCTATTCTACGACCCTGTTGGAGGCCCATTTATCGACAGCCCGTACGAGACCCATGGATCCTACGACCCGTATATGGCCCATGGTTTTTGCGACCACTAGCAAACAAGGGAAAAAAAGACTAGGAAATAAATAAGGCCGAAACTAATGCTAGGCTACTAAGGCGATTGCACAGATTACATCCAATCGGCATCAAAGATCGCCACCAGTGCAAATATAGGGAACACCCTAGACTATACAAAAATGGCTTGCTGTTTTCTTCAGCCGGTGGCTGCACATTAAGAATAAATTTTGTATCGCACCAAAACAAATTACAACTATATACCAAAAGGAAGGTTGGCATAAAACTTAACAGTCTAGAAGATAAATGCACCACTAGAAGTTCAGAAGCTCAGTTCATTTGACCCGACTATTACGTTTTCATCTTGTATTGTCCGATGGAGCACCATAACCCTCGCCTTCATTTCCCCTAGGCTCCTGTACAACATAGCAAATGTCTGATAGTCTGGTTTCAAAACCATGCATATCTTGACGGCATCGAACAATGTCTCTCCTTATATCACAAAGGGTCTCTGATAGGGAATGGACTTGTGTATGGAGCGCAGATACAACATTGCTTTGAGCTTGCATATCTTGATCATGAGGCAGTTTGGACGATATTGCCTTAACAACCAACCCAGTATTACGTAGGAACGTGCTTTCGGCACTGTTAGTGGACAGGTACTAACCCACTGCTGCAAGAGCTGACATTGCGGTTGTAGTTGCCTCGCCACCTTCAGAAGGTGGCGGTTCCACCATTTTTTCCCATAGCTCGCTGAAAAGTTGAGGTTTTACATTAGTAGTACCAGAACAGAAGATATTAAGGAGGCAGCAAAACCAAACAAAATAGCTTTGGTCTATATACAGAACTTATTCTGGTGAACCCATGTAAAATATTAGTTGTATTTTATTGCAAAGTACATACTAAAACCAGGTTCCAAACATATGACCATGTACCATCACTAATGTATTGTCTATTTCTGCACATTGTATTGAGGGCTAAGGATAAAGAGATGAAGTTTATAATACGGTAACCATAGTATGACATCATTCATATCACAAAACAACTGAGAACAGACAAACAGGCAATTGTAACATTTTGTGGGCAAGTCCAGCACGGAACTAGATTACGGGTCAAGATCAAAGGAACATCACTCCTCTCTTTTAAACCTTGTAAGGTGCAATGATACGCTAAAACAATTGTGTATAAAATTGAAAAGAGTAATATACATTGGCTGCAAACCATGCAGTTCAAGGCACAAGTCAGAGTAAGTAGTAGTTAAAAGGCATGAGGATTAAGGACTTACAACAGCGGCTTTGACTGGTGTAGTCATGCCCTTCTTCTTGCTGGTGTGACAGTCCTTGAAGATGTCCACAACATTTGGTTGAGGTACTTTTTGGTCCTTGCGGGCTTTCCTCTGCATTTCGAAGAAGTCAATGGATCTGATAATATGGTACAGCGATAAGAGTGAAACATCAGCTAATTACAAGAGCCTCGCAGTGTGCAATATAGCTACGAGATCCCGTCGTCTATTGATATTCACTTTTGTACGGCTGGCCTTGTTCTTCGAACAGTTCACCTACAAGAAGATAGATTTGTGTGGCACATGCGTAAATAGGACTTCAACATGTGATTGATCACATATATATATAATGGACCTGATACTTCAGATCAGACTAGTGTTTAACAAGGCCCCTCTAGTCTTCATCCGATATATTTTCCACTGGAGATGTTTGGGAAAGTTCACTATTAGCCTTGCCTTCAAAGTGAGTTATCCTCAAGTTATACCAATACTATCATAGAGCGGACTTGAAAACATGGGTGCAAGCTTGTCTGGTTGCATCATCTTGGCTATCCAAGTTGAACCTCATCTGTTGAAAATTATCGGATTCTCATTATCAGCAACCTAGAAAGTATGGGACAGAGAAAGACGATATTACTAGTTTCCATACATAACCATACTTACAGATAAATGGTCGAGGAAGGTGTTGAACTGGGTTTCATCTTTGTCATTCCTGTACTGAATCCATGTTGGGAGGATACGTACATGACACCTAACGGCAACTGCTGCCTCTGATACTAACTTGGCTGACTCTGTAGCATCACGTGGCCTTTTTAAACCTGCCTCAAAACGGATCTCCATTCTTCCTCCTCTAGATTTAGTTAACCTATCGGGCATTATACCTGATGTTTGTTTCCTCTTGCGCCTAGGTGCTAGTCCAACAACGAACATAGGAAGTGTTAGTGTACATCAAACTATGAGACTACATATAAAGAAGCATGCAACTGTAACTTGACTCCAACAACTACCTTCTTGCTGTAGAAGCTCACAACGTTCATCTGATATTGCCAACTCGTCTTGTGTCAAGAGTGCTTGGGAAGTAGTGTCAGGTGGCAAGGGAGCTTGGGAACGTGCTGCTAGCTCAGTTGACGCACGAGTAAGTCTTGCAGCTGGTAGTACTGTGGTAGGTGTTGCAAGAAGTAGGGTTGTCTCTGCTTGTTTGGTGGCAGCTATTTGTTTATGTTTGGCTTTTTTTGCAGCTCGTGTAGCATGGAATGCAGTGTTTGTAGAATTTTCCACTGGACTTTGACCTTCTATTGCACCATCAGTACCAGCAGAATCTGCAGGATTCATCCGCTTCTCATTCCCTGCCATTCTGTGTTTCTTCCTCTTTCTCTATGCCATGTTAAGTCAAGCCGACGAGAAAACGAATAATAATTTAGTTCTTCAGAACAAATTGATGCATGATACAGACGAACTGAACTTTGATGTTAGACAACCACATGATAGGAGGATGTAATATGTATGAAAAATAGGACGGAAGAGATAACCAGAACTATGATGTGTAAACTAAGAAGAAGACATTTCACCAAATTAGAAGCAATGCAATGGAAGGTAGACACCATATGAAAGATGCTACAAATATCGCTTTGCCAAGTTAACAATGTCTCATCATAAATGGTGTTTAAACAAATGTGAAGCAGTACAAGAAATAAATCATATGCAAGATGCAAACAACATCACACTACCATGTTAGAGGTCTCTCGTCATTAGTGCCACTGCATATTCACAGCATTGCATATTCACAGCTTATGATGTGTAAACTAAGGAGAAGGCACTTAAACAAATTAGAAGCAATGAAAGCTAGACACCATATTAAAGATGCAACGAATATCTCTCTACCAAGTTAAAACTGTCTCGTCATAAGTGCCATTTCAACAAATTAGTAGTACAAGCTAGAAAACAATGCAAGATGTAACCTATATCACACTCTGAAGTCAAATGTGTCTTATGATAAGTTATTGTTGCAGGTGAGGGAGTCCTGGATTAGGGGGTATCCGGACAGCCGGGCTATATACTTTGGCCAGACTGTTGGACCGTGAAGATACAAGACTCAAGACTTCGTCCCGTGTCCGGATGGGACTCTCCTTTGCGTGGAAGAGAAGCTTGGTGATCTGGATAATAGATTTCCTTCTTTGTAACTGACTCTGTGTAAACCCTAGCCCCCTCTAGTGTCTATATAAACCGGAGGGTTTAGTCCTTAGAGACACAATCATAATCATCATAGGCTAGCTTCTAGGGTTTATCCTCTACGATCTCGTGGTAGATTAACTCTTGTAATACTCATATCATCAAGATCAATCAAGCAGGAAGTAGGGTTTTACCTCCATCGAGAGGGCCCGAACCTGGGTAAAACATCGTGTCCCTTGCCTCCTGTTACCATTAGCCTTAGACGCACAGATCGGGACCCCCTACCCGAGATCCACCAGTTTGGACACCGACATTGGTGCTTTGATTGAGAGTTCCTCTGTGTCGTCGCTGCCAGGATCGATGGCTCCTGCAATTATCAACAACAACGCGGTCCAGAGTGAGACTTTCCTCCCCGGACAGATCTTCGTGTTCGGCGGCTTCGCACTGCGGGCCAATTCGCTTGGCCATCTAGAGCAGATCGACAGCTACGCCCCTGGCCATCAGGTCAGGTTCAGAAACTTGAACTACACGGCCGATATCCACGGAGACTTGATCTTCGACGGATTCGGGCCTATGCCAGGAGCACCGAACAGTCACAACGAGCATGGCTTAGATCTGCTGTCGGACAATGCTCGGGATATCGCACCTGTAGGAGCTCCGGACCTAAATCCGACGCATATCGCGTCATCCAAGGACGGATGGATGGGCCCCACCCCGGAGGCCACACACTCATCGGAGGTAGAGCCGAACACCGGCTTCACCCCCAAGGAAGCCTATGACCCCGGACCCCTGGACTCGTGTCCAGCTGTAGGTTCCAGTCCATGCACCCCTGAGCCCGCCGAATCTGGTTGGGCTCCGGTAAGGGAGTTCACTGCTACGGATATCTTCCAGCACTCGCCCTTTGGCAACGTGCTGAACTTGTTAAAGTCTTTCTCTTTGTCAGGAGACCCTTGGCCGAACTATGTCCGGCTTGAGTAGGAAGCAGGCGACGAGGGAATTCGCTGCCCACCCACCACCCATTTCATCGCCACAATCGATGATTTGACCGACGTGCTTGACTTCGACTTTGAAGACATTGATGGTGTGGACGACGATGTAGGAGAAGAACATGAACCACCGCCCATGGGGCGCTGGACAGCCACCTCCACATATGATATATATATATATGGTGGACACTCCGAAAGAAACCAATGGCGATGAGGCAATGAAGGACAACCCCTCAAGGAGGAAAGCAAAGCATGGGCGTCATCGGCGCCGCTCCAAGCCCCGCCACAGCAGTACCGGCACAGGAGACGAAAACAATCCGGATGGTGCCGAAGATGAATACAACCCCAATCAGCCTGCCTTCGAGCAGGCCGAACAGGAAGATGGGCAGGTCAGCCCAAACGAACAGGCGACGGACGGATACCCGAAGGAGGACAACTACTTGGCCCCCTCCGAAGACGAGATTAGCCTCGGCGACGACGAATTCGGCATGCCTAAGGACCCCGTAGAGTAGGAGCGCTTTAAGCGCCGACTTATGGCCACTACGAGGAGCCTGAAAAAGAAGCAGTAGCAGCTCCAAGCTGATCAAGACCTGCTCACAGACAGATGGACTGAAGTCCTGGCAGCTAAGGAATTTGGACTCGAGCGCCACACGGCTGACCGGCCACCTCATGGCCGGGATAAAACGACGTATCCTCCCAAATACCAGCCCGCACCCCTACGCCAATACACTACGGCCCGGGGCAATAGGAAGGACCTGCGAGATATTCTGGAAAACAAGGCAGTACAACCAAGATCGATCTACGGATCGCGGGGGCGCGCCCCAACACGTGACGATGATCGTCACGCCGGATACACTATCGACAAGTCCATCTGAGCCGAACATCGCCAACCAGACTCATTCGAACTGCGTAGCCACATAGCCTGCCATAAAGGCGTCGCACACCCCTCTGCTTCAGTGACAAAGTGATGGATTACGAATTCGCGGAAGGGTTTAAACCCGTAAACATCGAATCATACGATGGCACAACAGACCCCGCAGTATGGATTGAAGATTTTCTTCTCCACATTGACATGGCCCGCGGTGACGATCTGCATGCCATCAAGTATCTTCCCCTCAAGCTCAAAGGACCGGCCTGGCACTGGCTAAATAGCCTACCGGCAAATTCCATCGGAAGGTGGGAAAACATGGAGGACACATTCCTCGACAACTTCCAGGGCACGTACGTGCGACCACCGGATGCTGATGACTTGAGTCACATTACCCAACAGCTCGGAGAGTCAGCCAGGAAATTCTGGACTCGGTTCCTAACTAAAAAGAACCAAATTGTCGACTGTCCGGACGCTGAAGCCCTAGCGGCCTTTACGCATAATATCCGCGACAAGTGGCTCGCCCGACACCTCGGCCAGGAAAAACCAAAGTCCATGGCGGCCCTCACGACACTCATGACCGGATTTTGCGCGGGCGAGGACATCTGGTTGGCTCGCAGTAGCACCACGCCAATAAATTCCGGCACTTCAGATGTCAGCGACAATAACGGCAAGCCACAACGCAACAGACATAAGCGATGGAACAATGGAGATAACACTGAAGACACGACAGTCAACGCCAGATTCAGTGGCTCAAAGTCCGGTCAGCAGAAAAAGCCGTTCAAAAGAAGCAATCAGTGACCGTCCAGTCTGGACCACATACTTGATCGCTCGTGCCAAATTCATGGCTCCCCGGATAAGCCAGCAAACCACACTAATAGAGACTGCTGGGTGTTCAAACAGGCCGGTAAAATAAATGCCGAGAACAAGGACAAGGGGCCGCACAGCGACGATGACGAGGAGCCCCGGCGTCCAAACACCGAGGGACAGAAGAAATTTTCTCCCCAGGTGAAAACGGTCAATATGATCTATGCCACCCACATTCCCAAACGGGAACGAAAGCGATCACTAAGGGACGTCTATGCGATGGAGCCAGTCGCCCCAAAGTTCAACCCATGGTCAGCCTGTCCGATCACTTTTGATCGTAGGGATCACCCTACTAGCATCCGTCACGGCGGTTTATCCGCATTGGTCCTAGACCAATCATCAACGGATTCCACCTCACGCGAGTCCTTATGGACGGTGGCAGCAGCCTGAACCTGATTTATCAGGACATAGTGTGCAAGCATCGACCCTTCAAGGATCAAGCCCACCAAAACCACCTTCAAAGGTGTAATTCCAGGAGTAGAGGCCCGCTGCACGGGCTCCATAACACTGGAAGTGGTCTTCGGATCTCTGGATAACTTCCGAAGCGAGGAGTTAATCTTCGATATCGTCCCTTTCCGTAGTGGCTATCATGCACTGCTTGGACGAACCGCATTCGCTCAATTCAATGCAGTACCACACTATGCATACCTCAAGCTCAAGATGCCAGGACCTCGTGGGGTCATAACAATCAACGGAAACATGGACCGCTCTCTCCGTACAGAAGAGCATACTGCAGCCCTCGCGACAGAAGTACAAAGCAGCCTTCTCCAGCAAACCACCAATCCAGCGACAACAACCCCGAACACCGTCAAGCGAGTCTGGAGTACTCTGCAACAGGATCGCCAGGCACGCCAAGAGCACGACTAGCAGTCCGGCCTCCGCCCCAGCCCCATTCAGGCAGCATTCGTGCCGCACGTACACAATTATGCATTCAAAATACCATGGGCATAGGCGGAGGCGCAATAGTGATGCAGTCAATAGTGCGGCTCAGCCGCAACATACTTTAATGACCCCCTTTATCTTTCAGGACCCTACTTTCAGGCAGCCTCTTCAGAGAGCCGGATCACCAGACTGAAGGAAATATGCCCTAGAGGCAATAATAAAGTTATTATTTATTTCCTCATATCACGATAAATGTTTATTATTCATGCTAGAATTGTATTAACCGGAAACATGATACATGTGTGAATACATAGACAAACATATAGTCACTAGTATGCCTCTACTTGACTAGCTCATTGATCAAAGATGGTTATGTTTCCTAACCATAGACATGTGTTGTCATTTGATTAATGGGATCACATCATTAGGAGAATGATGTGATTGACATGACCCATTCCGTTAGCCTAGCACTTGATCGTTTAGTATACTGCTATTGCTTTCTTCATGACTTATACATGTTCCTATAACTATGACAATTATGCAACTCCCGTTTACCGGAGGAACACTTTGGGTACTACCAAACGTCACAACGTAACTGGGTGATTATAAAGGAGTACTACAGGTGTCTCCGAAGGTACATGTTGAGTTGGCGTATTTCGAGATTAGGTTTTGTCACTCCGATTGTCGGGGAGGTATCTTTGTGCCCTCTCGGTAATGCACATCACTATAAGCCTTGCAAGCAATGTGACCAATGAGTTGGTTACGGGATGATGCATTACGTAACGAGTAAAGAGACTTGCCGGTAACGAGATTGAACTAGGTATTGGATACCGACGATCAAATCTCGGGCAAGTAACATACCGATGACAAAGGGAACAACGTATGTTGTTATGCGGTTTGACCGATAAAGATCTTCGTAGAATATGTAGGAGCCAATATGGGAATCCAGGTCCCGCTATTGGTTATTCACCAAGAATAGTTCTAGGTCATGTCTACATAGTTCTCGAACCGTAGGGTCTGCACGCTTAAGGTGTCGATGACAGTTATATTATGAGTTTATGAGTTTTGATGTACCGAAGGAGTTCTGAGTCCCGGATGAGATCGGGGACATGACGAGGAGTCCCGAAATGGTCGAGACGTAAAGATCGATATATTGGACGACTATATTCGGAGTTCGGAAAGGTTCCGAGTGATTCGGGTATTTTTCAGAGTACCGGAGAGTTACGGGAATTCGCCGGGGAGTATATGGGCCTTATTGGGCCATACGGGATTAGAGGAGAGAGGCCTAAAGGAAGGAGGCGCGCAGCCCCCCTCTAGTCCGAATTGGACAAGGGGTGCGGCCCCCTTTTCCTTCCTCCTCTCCCCCTCTTTCCCCCTTCTCCTACTCTAACAAGGAAGGAGGGTGTCCTACTCCCGGTGGGAGTAGGACTCCCCATGGCGCGCCCCCTCCTAGGCCGGCCGCCCCCTCCCCCTTGCTCCTTTATATACGGGGGCAGGGGGCACCCCATAGACACACAAGTTGATCTACGGATCGTTCCTTAGCCGTGTGCGGTGCCCCCTTCCACAATATTCCACCTCGGTCATATCATCGCGGAGTTTAGGCGAAGCCCTGTGCCGGTAGAACATCATCATCGTCACCACGCCGTCGTGCTAACGGAACTCATCTCCGGAGCTCGGCTGGATCGGAGACCGGAGATCGTCATCGAGCTGAACATGTGCTGAACTCGGAGGCTCCGTACGTTCGGTGCTTGGATCGGTCGGATCGTGAAGACGTACGACTACATCAACCGCGTTGTGATAACGCTTCCGCTTACGGTCTACGAGGGTACGTGGACATACACTCTTCCCTCTCGTTGCTATGCCATCACCATGATCTTGCGTGTGCATAGGAAATTTTTTGAAATTACTACGTTCCCCAACAGTGGTATCAGAGCCTAGGTTTTATGCATTGATGTTATATGCACGAGTAGAACACAAGTGAGTTGTGGGCGATACAAGTCATACTGTTTACCAGCATGTCATACTTTGGTTCGGCGGTATTGTGAGATGAAGCGGCCCGGACCGACATTACGCGTACGCTTACGCGAGACTGGTTTCACCGTTACGAGCACTCGTGCTTAAAGGTGGCTGGCGGGTGTCTGTCTCTCTCACTTTAGCTGAATCGAGTGTGGCTCACCTGGTCCTTGCGAAGGTTAAAACAGCACCAACTTGACGAACTATCATTGTGGTTTTGATGCGTAGGTAAGATCGGTTCTTGCTAAGCCCGTAGCAGCCACGTAAAATTTGCAACAACAAAGTAGAGGACGTCTAACTTGTTTTTTGCAGGGCATGTTGTGATGTGATATGGTCAAGACGTGATGAGATATAAGTTGTTGTATGAGATGATCATGTTTTGTTGAAGTTATCGGCAACTGGCAGAAGCCCTATGGTTGTCTCTTTGTTGCATAAGATGCAAGTGCCAAATAATTGCTTTACTTTATCGCTATGCGATAGCAATAGTTGCAAGAGCAATAGTTGGCGAGATGACCATGTGACGACACATTGATATAGATCAAGATGATGAAGATCATGGTGTTGTGCCGGTGAAGATAGAGATCATGACAGTACTTTGGAGATGGAGATCAAAGGCGCAAGATGATCATGGCCATATCATGTCACATATTTTGATTGCATATGATGTTTATCTATTATACATCTTATTCTTGCTTTGATTGATGGTAGCATTTTAAGATGATCTCTCACTAAAATTATAAAGAAGTGTTCTCCCTGAGTATGCACCGCTGCCAAAGTTCGTCGTGCCCAGACACCACATGATGATCGGGTGTGATAAGCTCTACGTCCATCCACAATGGGTGCAAGCCAGTTTTGCACACGCAGAATACTCAGGTTAAACTTGACGAGCCTAGCATATGCAGATATGGCCTCGGAACACGGTGATCGAAAGGTCAAGCGTGAATCATATAGTAGATATGATCAACATAGTGATGTTCACCATTGAAAACTACTCCATCTCACGTGATGATCGGTTATGGTTTAGTTTATTTGGATCACGTGATCACTTAGATGACTAGAGAGATGTCTGTCTAAGTGGGAGTTCTTAAGTAATATGATTAATTGAACTTAAATTTATCATGAACTTAGTCCTGGTAGTATTTTGCAAATTATGTTGTAAGATCAATAGCTTGCATTGTTGCTTTCATATGTTTATTTTGATATGTTCCTAGAGAAAATTGTGTTGAAAAATGTTAGTAGCAATGATGCGGATTGGATCCGTGATCTGGGGTTTATCCTCATTGCTGCACAGAAGAATTATGTCCTTAATGCACCGCTAGGTGACAGACCTATTGCAGGAGCAGATGCAGACGTTATGAACGTTTGGCTAGCTCAATATGATGACTACTTGATAGTTTAGTGGACCATGCTAAACAGCTTAGAATCGGGACTTCAAGGACGTTTTGAACGTCATGGACCATATGAGATGTTCCAGAAATTGAAGTTGATATTTCAAGCAAATACCCGAGTTGAGAGATATGAAGTCTCCAACAAGTTCTATAGCTAAAAGATGGAGGAGAATCGCTCAACTAGTGAGCATGTGCTGAGATTGTCTGGGTACTTCAATCGCTTGAATCAAGTGGGAGTTAATCTTCCAGATAAGATAGTGATTGACAGAGTTCTCTAGTCACCATCACCAAGTTAGTAGAACTTCGTGATGAACTATAGTATGCAAGGGATGACGAAAACGATTCCCGAGCTCTTCGTGATGTAGAAATCGACGAAGGTAGAAATCAAGAAAGAGCATCAAGTGTTGATGATTGACAAGACCACTAGTTTCAAGAAAAGGGCAAAGGGAAAGAAAGGGAACTTCAAGTGGAAAGCCAAGCAAGTTGTCACTCCTGCGAAGAAGCCCAAAGCTGTACCATAGCCTGAAACTAAGTGCTTACACTGCAAAGGAAATAGTCACTGGAAGCGGAAATGCCCTGAATATTTGGTGGATAAGAAGGATGGCAAAGGGAACAAGGGTATATTAGATATACAGGTTATTGATGTGTGCCTTACTAGTGTTTATAGTAGCCCCTGAGTATTTGATACTTGTTCGGTTGCTAAGATTAGTAACTCGAAACAGGAGTTACAGAATAAACAGAGACTAGTTGAAGGGGAAGTAACGATGAGTGTTGGAAGTAGTTCCAAGATTGATATGATCATCATCACACACTCCCTAAACTTTCAAGATAAGTGTTAAACCTAAATAAATGTTATTTAGCGTTTGCGTTGAGCATGAATATGATTTGATCATGTTTATTGCAATACGGTTATTCATTTAAAATCAGAGAATAATTGTTGTTCTGTTTACATGAATAAAACCTTCAATGGTCATACACCCAATGAAAATAGTTTGTTGGATCTCGATCGTGATGATACACATGTTCATAATATTGATGCCAAAAGATGCAAAGTTAATAATGATAGTGCAACTTATTTGTGGCACTGCCGTTTGGGTCATATCGGTGTAAAGCGCATGAAGAAACTCCATAAAGATGGATTTTTGGAATCACTTGGTTATGAATCATTTGATGCTTGTGAACCGTGCCTTTTGGGCAAGATGACTAAAACTCCGTTCTCCGGAACAATGGAACAAGCTACTGACTTATTGGAAATAATACATACCGATGCATGCGATCCAATGAGTGTTGATGCTCGTGGCAAGTATCGTTATTTTCTGACCTTCACAAGATGATTTGAGCAGATATGGGTATATCTACTTGATGAAACATAAGTCTGAAATAGTTGAAAGGTTCAAAGAATTTTAGAGTGAAGTAGAAAAATCATCGTAACAAGAAAATAAAGTTTCTGCGATCTGATCGTGAAGACGAATATTTGAGTTACGAGTTTGGTCTTCAATTAAGACAATGTGGAATAGTTTCACAGCTCACGCCACCTGGAACACCACAACGTTATGGTGTGTCCGAATGTTGTAACCGCACTTTATTGGATATGGTGCGATCTATGATGTCTCTTACTGATTTACCAATATTATTTTGGGGTTATGCATTAGAGACAGCTACATTCACGTTAAAAGGGCACCATGTAAATCCGTTGATACGACAACATATAAACTGTGGTTTAGCAAGAAACCCAAGTTGTCGTTTCTTAAAGTTTGGGGTTGTGATGCTTATGTGAAAAAGTTTCATCCTGATAAGCTCAAACCCAAATCGGAGAAGTGCGTCTTCATAGAATACCCAAAGGAAATTGTTGGGTACACCTTCTATCACAGATCCGAAGGCAAAACATTGGTTGCTAATAATGGATCCTTTCTAGAGAAGGAGTTTCTCTCGAAAGAAGTGAGTGGGAGGAAAGTACAGCTTGATAAGGTAATTTGTACCTTCTCCCGAATTGGAAAGTAGTTCATCACAGAAATCAGTTCCAGTGATTCCTACACCAATTAGTGAGGAAGCTGATGATGATGATCATGAAACTTCAGATCAAGTTACTACAAAACCTCATAGGTCTTCCAGAGTACAGTCCGCACCAGAGTGGTACGGTAATCCTATTCTGGAAGTCATGTTACTAGACCATGATGAACCTACGAACTATGAGGAAGCGATGATGAGCCCAGATTCCGCGAAATGGCTTGAGGCCATGAAATCTGAGATATGATCCATGTATGAGAACAAAGTGTAGACTTTGATTGACTTACCTGATGATCGGTGAGTCATTAAGAATAAATGGATCTTCAAGAGGAAGACGGACGTTGATAGTAGTGTTACTATCTACAAAGCTTGACTTGTCGCAAAAAGGTTTTTGACAAGTTCAAGGTGTTGACTACAATGAGATTTTGTCAACTGTAGCGATGCTTAAGTCTGTCCGAATCATGTTAGCAATTGCCACATTTTATGAAATCTGGCAAATGGATGTCAAAACTACATTCCTTAATGGTTTTCTTAAAGAAAAGTTGTATATGATGCAACCAGAAGGTTTTGTCAATCCTAAAGGTGCTAACAAAATGTGCAAGCTCCAGCGATCCATCTATGGACTGGTGCAAGCATCTCAGAGTTGGAATATACGCTTTGATAAGTTGATCAAAGCATATAGTTTTGTACAGACTTACGGTGAAGCCTGTATTTACAAGAAAGTGAGTGGGAGCACTACAACATTTCTGATAAGTATATGTGAATGACATATTGTTGATCGGAAATAATGTAGAATTATTCTGCAAAGCATAGAAGAGTGTTTGAAAGAAGTTCTTTCAAAGAAAGACCTCAGCAAAGCTACTTACACATTGAGCATCAAGATCTATATAGATAGATCAAGACGCTTGATAAGATTTTTCAATGAATACATACCTTGATAAATTTTTGAAAATAGTTCAAAATGGAACAGTCAAAGAAGGAGTTCTTGCCTGTGTTGCAAGGTGTGAAATTGAGTAAGACTCAAGACCCAACCATGGCAGAAAATAGAAAGAGAATGAAAAGTCATTCCCTATGCCTCAGTCATAGGTTCTATAAAGTATGCTATGCTGTGAACCAGACATATTGTATACCTTGCTCTGAGTTTGGCAAAGGAATACAATTTTGATCTAAGAGTAGATCACTGGACATCGGTCAAGAATATCCTTAGTGAGGACTAAGGAGATGTTTCTTGATTATGGAGGTGATAAAAGAGCCCGTCGTAAAAAGTTACAACGATGCAAACTTTTACACTAATCCAGATGACTCTAAGTCTCAATCTGGATACATATTGAAAGTGGGAGAAATTAGCTAGAGTATCTCCGTGCAGAGCATTGTGGACATAGAATATTTGCAAAATACATACGGCTCTGAATGTGACAGACCCGTTGACTAAGCTTCTCTCACGAGCAAAACATGATCACACCTTAGTACTCTTTGGGTGCTAATCACATAGCGATGTGAACTAGATTATTGACTCTAGTAAACCCTTTGGGTGTTGGTCACCCGCCCCGGTTTACCAAGTCCTAGCCGGTGACTCCGGCCGGGTCATACCGCGGGGTATATCCCCAACATTAGCCCCCAGTTTAATTTGGATTTATCCATGTTAAACTGATCCTGATCATCCTTAAGTCCTTGTCACTTCCTTCTTCTAGAAAATCCAGTTTAATAGGCCAGCTTCATAATCAACTTGCTGACATTGGTTTCTCATAGAAAATATATTGTGAAGAATAACTCCTTTGATTCAGCTCCCAATGCTTAAAAACAATATTGGTCCTTGAAATATTCATCTGATCTTCAGCCGGTTTAAGGACGTAGAACTTGCCGGTTTATCATTGCCAAGATCACCGGTTTATAAATATTGATAGCACCGGGTCATACTTGTAGTTAACATCAAGCTCTCCGTGGAGATAACACCCCTAATCCTCCTCTATGGGGTCTCCGCATGATCACTAGATCAACAAGTGGCTACAAGAGGCTCCTTGAGCTGTTTGGCGAGAGGAAGAAGAAGGGCCAGGCTAGCTCTCTCCTCCCCTCAATGTTGTGGCTAGAACTATCAGAGTCCAACCCTTTGCATGGGTGCCCTGGGGGTTTATATAGGCCTACCCCCCAGGGGTACAATGGTAATCCGGCTAGGTGTGGGCCCTAGCCGTCAGTGTCTATGTTCACCGGCTTCTCCGCCGACCGCTGGGGCCCACCAGCTGGTGGGTACCGCCGGCTGCCGGCCTCCTGGTCGATAGGTAGGCCCCACCGCTTGGGGGTCTTGTCGGGGGCTGGTTACTGTTGCCTCACTCTTGATGACGAGGGCTTTGTCAAGGTAAGCATGGCTATAGTGCCGCCACCTGGCGGGCTCTCACTGTAGCCTTACCTCGTCTTGTCTCCTTAATGGTGCGCATACTTCGAGGGAGGGGGCGAGCCGGCTGGTGAGAGCCGGCTACGCCCCAGGCCGACTAGGGGAAGCGTGGCCGCCTTCGGGTGTCTCTCTGACCGAAGGGGCCCGCCACCTGCGAGCCATACTAATAGCCTGTCGTGGGTGGCGTCATGGTCAGCATGGCAACAGTTCCCCGCCAGACGGGTCGTGGCTAACCCGTATAGTGTACTGTGGCCGTGCGTGCTCCGGGATTTGGGGGTGGCAGGCTTCACTGTTGCCACGCCCCGTCCCATATCCGTTATGTGGGTGCAGACTTTGAGGGCACGATCTTGGCCGCCTGTCGGGGGCCGGCTTCTTGGAGTCGGTCATCTTGTGGCCGGCTTCTGGGAGTCGGCCCTCTCGCGGCTTTCTTCATGAGGGTTTTAGGGCCGGGCTGCCTTCCGGTAGTCGGATTGTGGGATAGCCGGCCGGGGGAAGGTGGCCCCGTGTCTTGGGTGCTTGAAGGCTCGGTCGGTCTGTTATTTTTTGAAGAGCCAGGGGACCCGGCTAAGCTACACGTGGCCATTTACTCCGACAGTAGTCCCCGAAAATGGTTGGTCTTCGTGGCTGAAAGGGGAATGAGAAGCTCAATCAGCTTCCTATCCCGGAGAGCCGCCGGCTAGGAGCCACCTTTGCTCATGCGTGCCGTCTCGGCGAAGTTTTTTGAAGTCCGAAGCGGGAACCAACTAGCGCGCAAGCCAGGCTGCGGGCTGGCCGCCCGCCGCCTGCGCGCCACATGGCACCCTTCCGCTGGAAGGGCCTGCCAGCCCATGCACGTGACGGGACGCCGCCACAGACTGAGGCCCGCCACTTCCATGCTTCGGCCAAAGTGCGGATCTTCTGTGGCCCGAGCGGGCTGCTCGCCTTCCGGCGGGGGTTTTTGCACGCCGTTAAGGCGCGATAATCGCGGGGCACGGGGGAGTGGGCGCAGTTAATCCCACGTCCCCCCACGCCTCGCCTCCTCGGCTTCGCCGCGCGAGGCTTTAAGTAGGGTGAGGAGGGGGAGTGGCACACGCTCGCACGCTCGCCCTCGCTCCACCATTTTCTTCCTGTACCTCCTCTCCGCCGCTGCAGCTGCTCGCTGCCCCACCATCATTCCACCAGCCTTCTTGGCGGGCCATAGCCTTGCCGCAGCTGAATCGCGCGCCCTCCGCTGCCGCGCTTTCCCCGTCGCTTCTCTGTCCTCATGGCTCTGACGTCCAGCTCCTGTGATGGCTCCAACGTCCATGAGGACCACATCGACTTCCTCCGCAAGACGCGGCGGTTGCCCGGCAAGGATTACGTGCGAGTCCGTCTCACGCCGGAGAGGGAGATCTCGCCGGCTCCGGAAGAGGGAGAGCGGGTAATCTTCCGCTCGCACTGTCTGCGTGGCGTCGGCCTGCCGGCGAGCGGCTTCTTCCGCTCGTTCCTCGAGTTGTATCGTCTCTAGCCGCACCACCTCACTCCAAACACGGTGGTGCTGCTGTCGGCCTTCGTCAGTCTGTGCGAAGGCTTCCTCGGCGTCCTCCCCACCCTCGAACTTTGGGGGGAGTTCTTCTAGTCCAAGCTCGGCACCGTCGTCGCGGGCGTGCCTGCCCCATGCGGCGCCTTCATCGCCATGCGGAGATCGAGGACCGACAACCCGTTTCCCCCCATCGAGCTGATCCAGTCGGTGAAGCTCTGGCCAAAATCTTACTTCTACGTGAAGAACGTCGGCCCGCAAGGCGACTTCGTCAATCTGCCGGCTTACGTAGCCGTCCCTCCGGCTAGAAGGCAGCCTTCATGGTCCTACTGGGCCAGGTCGCTGACATCGGCTGGGTCTAGTGCTGTCGCCCGGCTCCGGGTGTTGGTCCAGTCGGAGGGGCTAACCGGGTCCGACCTAATAGCCGCCTTTGTGGAGTGCTGGGTGCTCCCACTCCAAGGCCGCCCTCATATGATTTGTCAGATGAGCGGTCGCTTCGACCCAAGCCGGCTAAGCACCAAGGAGATGCCTCATGACGAGGTATCTTACATGGTGAATTACATCGCCAACTGCAAGCTCACTGAGGAGTGGCGGTTCGGCAAGGAGCCGTATTCTCGCACCGATCCCCCGCCTATGGTAAGCGTTCCTTCTTCTCTTCTTCTCTTGTTACCGAGTTCTCACTGGCCGGCTCCTGACCAGTTAGCTTGTTTGTAATCAGAACCCCCTCCTTCATCCGGCTGTCATAACCGCGGGGGTGGAGCGCCAGTTCGCCCCCGACCCTGCGAAGGACGACTTGGATGACCCCGACTTGGGGGCGGCCGCCCTATACGACGACGCCGTAGGGGGTGGCACCGAGCTAGGCGGCTCCGGGCTCACCGCCGGCTTCGATGACTAGCCGCATGATGACGAGGCCGAACCTATTCCGCGCCGCCAGCCGGCATCCGATCATCAAGGCGCGGGCTCATCTGCCGCGCTGGCTCCTCGGGGCAGCGCACGGAAACGCCGGCGGCGCCGGCCCTCTTCGGCAGTCTGTCGAAGAAGCCCAAGGGTTTTGCGGCGGCGACCAAATGGGATGAGGCGGCCGCGAAGGCAGCCCGCTTCCGTAAGGTAGTGAAGCAGCCGCAGGCAGTTTCGGCGTAAGTGTCAATTCTCTCACGCCTTTCTTTTTTCTCTTTGGTTGGCGTTCTTCTAAGTCTTTCCTTTACTTATCAAACAGGGCTCCGCTCTCTCTCGAGCGGACTACTGCCGCCTCCATAGTCGGAGGGGCGGGAGGATCTGCAAGCTCCCGCCGCGTGGACCCCCGTGCCAAGCTCCTAGCGGCGATGGAGCGGAATGCGCGAGAGGCGCGGGAGGAGCAGGAGGCGGAGGAGCAGAGGGTGGCCGCCGCCGGGGCAGCTCAGGAGACGACGAAGGAGTTGGCAGAGGCGCAGGCTGACGCGGCGGCCAAGGCTCAAGTGGAGGTCGTGGCTGCGGAGAGGGCGGCGGAGGCCCTATGTAGCCAGCCTCCACAGCTCATCATCCCCCTCCGCACTGTGGCCCCCGATATCCCGGTGCCCTCGGCAGAGGAAGCCGGCCATGACTTGCCGGCAATGGAGAGGGAGGAGGGCGACATAGTCGTCCCGGAGGGAGAGGCGGTACCGCCATCGTCGGTCAGGACGGGCCAAGGCGGCCGGCCTAAGGCAGCGCCTGAGCAGCCGGCTGGAGGCGAGCCAACTATGAGGACGGATCTTGTGGTCCTGTCACCGTCTCGTCGGCGCGCAGGGAAGGCGGCTTTAGAGCCAGACCCGCAAGGGGCCGCGGGCTCTAGCTCATTGGCCCATGATCTAGAGACGGCCATGCTGAACATGGCGGCGCAGGACGTCCGGAGCCGGCTGCAGTCCCAGGCCCCCGCGCTGAAGCAGTGTACTCAAGAGTTTCTTGCAACGTGGTCGGCCATTCGGGTGAGTCTTCTCGCTTTTCGTCGATCGCTCTTGATTTCTTCCGTAGGGGCGCGTCAGCGCACCCACTGGGTGTAGTCCCCGAGTTCTAAGTTGGCTGCTGAGCAGGCGGCTTGGAACTTCTTAATAGACTTTGATTAATGTCTTGTTCTTATTCACACCCCTGTCCTATTTGCAGGACTATCACGACCTCCACGTGGCTACCTTCAACTCACAGGTCCGGGAGATGAATCAGAAGACCGCTGATCTGAGTGAGAGCCGGAGTAAGTGCTTCAACGTTTTATCTCATGTGGGGGCGCGTCAGTGCATGCACTGGGTGTAGTCCCCGAGATTCGGGCCGACTGCTGAGCAGTCGGGTCGGATCTTTCCTGATGACTTCTTCCTTATTGCTTTTTTCTTCTTCTTCATGTCTGCAGGGGCCAATGCCGACTTGAGGGAGCAACTAGGTGGAGCCCAGTACAACGCCTTGGTTCAGGAACGTGATCGCCTGGCCAAGAAACTGGCCGACCAGGAGGAGAACCACAAGGCGGCCCTGAAGACGGCGCAGGATAGCGAAACCGCCCTCAAAGCCAAATATGAGACTGAGGCGGCGAGCTGGGCCAAGGCGAGGCAGGCGCTGAGCGAGGGTTATGGCCGGATTGCAGATTTGATTGATGGTAGGCCGCCCTCTTCTTCGTTCCTTTGCACGCCCCTGTCATCTAGACTGTCTTCTGACTTGTTCTACTTCTTTCTTTTTTGTGCAGAATACTTCCCCGGTTACACCGTTGCCGCCAACCAAGCCATCGCAGCTCACCGCGATGCACGACAATAGGCTGGGGTTGAGATCGCACCGGACGCCAACCGGTCGCTTGAAGAGCAGCTTCTGGCAATTCAAGCCCGCCTCCAGCCGGCTTACCATATGCTCCGCCGTCTTCAGTGTGCCGGAGCGCAGGTGCTGGCCGCCCTCTGGCCCGGCGAGGTGGTTCCCTGCACCCCCAGTCGGGCTGCCGACTGGCTGGAGGTAGCAGTTGGCCGCTTCGAGGCCTGGAAGGCTACTGCAGCTCGGTCTGGTGCTCGTCGGGCGCTAGAGTTCGTCCGGGCTTGGCATCCTGGGCAGAATTTGGCCCACCTGCGCACCTGGCAGCAGGAGGCTGACGAGGAGCTAGAGGCGGTGCGGCCGGCTATCATCCAGCGCGCCTCGGCGATCGCCGACTTCACCGACACCAGCGCCTTTGCCCCTGAGGTAAATGAAGATGGCATCGCTCAGCCGGAGGAGTGGTTCGGACTGAACCCGACAGACGGTGAAGACTCGGCGGATGAGATCGATTCCAGCGACGAGGGCGAAGAGGAAGAGGAGGAGGATGGCAAATACATTGTGACAGACAGTGGAGCAACTAGCCAGCCTCAGCCTGATTGTGCTTCCAGCAATGAGGCGCGTGCGAACGCGTAGCCTGCAGCAGATGATGATCATGCCGAGACTCGCCAGCCGGCCACTCCTCCAGCCAACACTGCCGTCTCCACCAACCTGCCCGACTCACCTGTTGCTCCCCTGGCCTGACTCGCCGTGTTTGCTTTCCTGCCCGTTACTCTTTGAACAATTTTTGTTAATTTTGCACAGTTCCACCCACTAGGGGTGTATTCAAACTATGTTGAATGCCGACCTTCCAAAGGTCTCTTGTGTAAATATAATCATGCATGTGCTTGGCTTCCGTTCATATTTGCTTTTCATCTTTTGGTTGTTTCCTTTGCCGCCCTCCCTTGGTCGCCGCCTTCCCAATCGGACAGCTGCTCTGCAGTCTGTGGCTGGGAAAGGGCTTGGCCGTTTTGGGAGGGCAAGTACTCGAGCTTTCTTAGATTGTAGGAAAGTAAGAAAGGGAAGCCGGCCAGCCGGCTGCTGTAACAGCCGGTTGGCGGGGGGGAGGCTGGCTTGTGTTATATAAGTTTGTTAGTCCTTAGCCGTTTTTCGTGTGGGCATCCTTTCCTGCCTTTGGCTCTTGCCAGTCGGACAGTCGATTCTTCGAGCTGCGTCTTTCAACAAGAGAGGGCTTGGGTGCTGGCACACTACTTGTCTGACTGCAAGTGGAACTTGAATATAATTCAAGGCGGCAAGTCCCCGGGCCAACTGATCGAACCCGGTGCCGGACGAGAAAACAAATGTAGTAACATAATCACAGGCATGATACTCATCATTTATAGATAAAAGAGGATAGTCCTCGAGTGCTCCTCGGGGGGCCCGTTGTCTCGTACTTTGTACAAAAGGTAGCGTGGTACATACTGCATTTTAACTATAAAATCTTCGGAGGATATTGGCGTTCCATGGTCGTTCCGACTCCTTGCCAGAATCATCCCTCTTGCGTGCCTTCGGCTTCTGCGCGTCGATCAGGTAGTAGGAGTCATTGACTAAAGCCCGGCTGATAACGAATGGGCCTTCCCAAGGGGCCGAGAGCTTGTGCTGGCCGGCTGTTCGCTGGATCAGCCGGAGCACAAGATCACCCTCTTGGAAGGATCTTGGCTTGACCTTCCGGTTGTGGTAACGGCATAAACCCTGCTGGTAGACGGCGGACCGGTTGAGGGCTAACAACCGGCCCTCTTCCAGCAGGTAGACGCCGTCTTCTCGCGCTTCCTTGGCCTCCGCCTCCGTGTACATGGTGACCCAAGGTGAGTCGAACTCAATGTCAGTTGGGATGACAGCCTCGACACCATATACAAGGAAGAAAGGGGTGAAGTCGGTTGACTTGTTCGGGGTAGTGCACAAGCTCTAGAGGACGGCCGGCAGCTCGTCGAGCCAACAGCCGGCCGAACACTCCAGTGGCACGACCAATCGGGGCTTGATGCCGGAGAGGATGAGGTCGTTTGCTCGCTCAACTTGGTTGTTTGACTGCGGGTGGGCAACGGACGCTAAGTCCAATCGGCTGCCCTGTGTCACGCAGAAACCTGCCAGTGCTCCCTTGGCAAAATTCGTGTCGTTGTCGGTGATGATGTTGTGTGGTATGCCATACCGGGTTGTAATATGTGCAATGAATGTCACGGCAGTCGGCCCATTCAGCTTCTTGATCGGCTTTGCTTCAATCCATTTGGTAAATTTGTCCACAACGACGAGCAGATGTGTCATGCCGCCGCGCGCCGTCTTGAATGGGCCCACCATGTCCAGTCTCCAGACGACAAATGGCCAGGTGAGGGGGATGGTCTTGAGTGCAGAAGCCGGCAGGTGTTGCTTGGAGCTGAAGACTTGGCACCCTTTGCAGTGTTTCACTAATTCCTTGGCGTCATCCAAAGCAGTCGGCCAGAAGAATCCATGACGGAAAGCTTTGGCGACGAGTGATCTTGAGGCCGCGTGGTGGCCGCATTTGCCTTGGTGGATGTCCTTGAGGATTGCTATGCCTTTCTCTGGCTTGACACAGCGCTGGAAGACTCCAGTGACACTATGCCTAACGAGCTCTCGGTTCACTATTGTGTATGATCCGGCTCGGTGTTGGACTTGTCTTGCTGAGATCTCGTCAGTCGGCAGCTCTCTGTTAACCAGGAAATTGAGGATGGGTTGGGCCCATGATGGAGCTCTGACTTCTTCTATTGTCAAAACGGCTACTGCGACCAGGGCGGGTGGGCTGGGTGGTGAAGAGTTGGAGTCGGCCACCGCCTGTTCTGTTGATGCAGTCCTTGGGCCGACTGCAGTAGCCCCCGGACCGGGTTCTGAAGTCCCCGGGCCGGGTCCGACTACAGCAGTCCCCGAGCTGCCTGTCGAAGTCCCCGATCCGCCTGCTTGGTTCCCCAAGTCGGATCCGACTGCGTCGGGGTCAGGCGGCACGAAGATGGAATCGGATTCTGGAGATCGCTTGACAGACGGCTGAGGAGGCGTTGGAGAGAGACGCCGGTTGGTATATCTTGTCGGGTGGAGCCTATTCGTGCCAGGGCATCTACTTGCTCGTTGTCGGCCCGTGGCACGTGGAGGAACTCACATCCTTCAAAATATCCGCTGAGTTGCTGAACGAGGAAGCGGTAGCTCGCCATGTTTGCGTCCTTGGCGTCCCTGTCGCCAGATTATTGCTGGACTACCAAATCCGAGTCGCCATAGCACAGGATCCGGCGGATGCCGAGTTCTTTGGCTAGCCGGAGCCTGTGTATGAGCGCCTCGTACTCGGCCACATTTTTGGAGGCAACAAAATGAATTTGCTATGTGAATCTGAGCTTGTCGCCCTTGGGAGAGCTGAGGACGATGCCGGCTCCCAAGCCGGTGCACATCTTGGATCTGTCAAAGTGCATCCGCCAATGATTGGAGTCGGGGGCCGGCGGCAGGTACTGGGTCTCGGCCCAGTCGACAAGGAAGTCGGCCAAAGTAGAAGATCGTGTAAGGAGCCAGCGCAATGGCCCATTTTGCCACCCGGCCGGATGCATCCCGGGTGCCTATGATCTCGGCGAGCGGGGCAGTACATGCGACCGTGATGGGGTGCTCATGAAAGTAGGGCTTGGTCTTCTTAGCGGCAAAGTACACACCATATGACATCTTCTGGTAGTGCGGGTAGATCTTCTTCGAGGTGGACAATACTTCGCTCAAATAATACACCGGCCTCTAGACTGACTGAGCTCAACCTTCTTCTGGGCGCTGAACCACGATAACGGTGCTGACCACCCAGCTAGTGGCGGCAATGTAAAGGAGAATGGGCTCTTTCTCAGTCGGTGCCGCCAAGACAGGTGGCGTGGACATCATCTTCTTTAGCTCGTGGAAAGCTTGGTCTTCTTGGTCATTCCACTCGAAGTGAGTGGATTTCTTCATGAGTCGGTAGAGGGGGAGAGCCTTCTCTCTGAGCCGGCTGATGAAGCGATTGAGGAAGGCCAGGCACCCGGTAAACTTTTGGACGTCTCACAGCTTGGTAGGAATCTCCATTCTCTCTATGGCCTTGATCTTCACCGGGTTGCATTCAATGCCGTGTTCGGAGACCAGGAAGCCTAGAAGCTGGCCGACTGCCACTCTGAACATGCATTTCTCGGGGTTGAGCTTGATCTGAAATCGGCGCAAGTTTTCAAATGTCTCTCTGATGTCTTCCAGCAAGGTGCCGCGCTTCTCTGTCTTCACCACAGTATCGTATACATAGACGTGGGCATTTCTGCCGAGTTGCTTGAGGAGGCATTTCTGCATGCAACACTGAAAAGTGGCACCAGCATTTCTCAAGCCGAATGTCATAGTTAGGTAACAGAAGGCTCCGAATGGTGTGATGAAGGCTATCTTTAGGGGGCCAGCTGGGTCCAATTTTATCTGGTGGTAGCCTGAGTAAGCATCCAAGAAGCTCAACAGCTCGCATCCGGCTGTGGAGTCTATCACTTGATCAATACTTGGCGGAGCAAAATGGTCTTTGGGGCAGGCTTTGTTGAGGCTGGTGTAGTCAATGCACATGCTCCACTGCTTGTTTTTTTTAACACCAGGACCAGGTTGGCAAGCCACTCTAGGAAGAACAGCTCCATAATGAAGCGGGCTGCTAGAAGCCGGGCTATTTCTTCTCTGACTACTCTTCTCTTTTCTTCTACCAGGCGGCGCAAGGGCTGCTTGACCGGCTTGGCGTCAGATCGGACATGTAGCTTATGCTCGACGAAATCCGTCAGAACACCCGGCATGTCTTTGGGAGACCATGCGAAGATGTCCCGATTCTCACGGAGGAAATCGATGAGCTCGCTTTCCTATTTTTTGTCGAGGCCAATGCCCACGACAGCGTGCCTCTCCAGGTGCTCCGGGTCCAGAGGTATTTTCTTTGTTTCTTTGTCCGGCTGGAAAGAACCTTGAGCATCATATTCCTTGGGTTCGAGGGACAAGGCCGGCTGCTTGCCAGCCATGGCCATGACTCGGTCTAGCATCTTCTTCTCTTCAGCAATCACGAGGGACTCGGCCAGCCGGCTACTGGCAGCCACACACTAAGAGGATTTCTTGTAGTCTCCGGCTACGGTGATGATGCCCTTGGAACTCGGCATCTTCATCTTGAGGTAGGCGTAGTGGGGCACATCCATGAACTTGGCCAGAGCAGGTCGGCCAAGCAATGCGTGGTAAGGGCTCTCCAGATCCACTACTTCAAACCATATTGCTTCTCGGCGGAAATGATCCTTATCAGCAAAAAGAACATCTATTTGATCTTGCCGATTGGTGAGCAGGACAGGCCGGGTACGATGTCATGGAACACAGTTTGACTAAGCATGAGCTGCTTCGTCTTGATGTTCAGCTTCTCCATGGTGTCACGGTACAGTACGTTGATGCTGCTCCCGCCATCTATCGGCACGCCGGAGAAGCGGGAAGCTCGCCTTTCTGTCGCGAGAGTCGCGTCCAAAACCAATACGTAAGAGCCGGGAGACGGCATCACCTCTGGGTGATCGGCACGGCTCCAACTGATAGGCTTCTCCGACCAGTGCATGAACTCGGGGTTGTTGGAGGCGACCATGTTGACTTCTTGGTGCTGTCGGCGCCGGCTGCGCCGGTCTTCAGGCTGGCTTGTAAAGATGACATAGGCGGCATGCTCGTCAGGGAATTCGTCTTGAACATCCCCGACTGCTGGCCGAGCGGCCGGCTGCTGAGGAGCCGGAGGCGGCTGACCAGCAGGCGGAGGCGGCACCAGCCCTTCGCCCTTGGAGATTCGTGTGAGCCAGTGGCATTTCCAAGTCATGAGGTTGGACGCCTTCGCGCCGCTGTGGAACTTGCAGGGGGCATCAAGGGCTTGCTCGTAGGATAAAGCCGGCTACCAAGCCGGCCTGCCGCCCTTCTGCTTCTTAGGCGCGGGCCGCCCTTCGGGTTGTTCGTCTTCGACTGTGGTCAGTTGCCAACTGGTGGAAGGCGGCATAGGAGCCTTGCGCTTGTTGTCATTCTGGTACGGGCGTCGGCTGGAGTCTCCAGCCGGCGTCTTGGAAACCGGAGCGAGCACCTTCCCGGAGGCATCTACTCGGAGCTCGGTCTTCATTGAATAGTCGGCCGTGGCGTACTTGTCTGCTATGACCAGCAGCTCGTCGAGGGTACTCGGCTCGTCACAAAGGAGTCGGTGCTTGAGGAGGGTGCCTTCTCGGCACCCTGCGGTGAAGTACTCTATGGCTTGAACCTCGTGCACCCCCTCGCAGGAGTTGCAGAGCTCGGCCCAACGCGTGAGGTAGTCGTGGGTTGATTCATTGGGCCCTTGAACACACAAGGAGAGCTGTCGGGGCTTAGGAGCCCGTTTGTAGGTGCTGGTGAAGTTGCGGATGAAAGCTTCGGTGAAGTCTAGCCAGCTGTAGATGTTGTAGGGCTTGAGGCTATTGAGCCAGGTGCGCACCGTGCCTTGGAGCTTGAGGGGGACATATTTCACGGCAACACGCCTGTTGCCGTATGCTATGCGAACTGCGGTGGAGTAGTCGATCAACCAATCTTCCGGCTTCACGGAGCCGTTGTACTTGGGCGTGTCTCTTGGGAGCGAGAATCCTTTGGGTAAGGGCTCATCGCGGATGCGGGGGCCAAAGCAAGGCGGACGGACATTGTCTACTTCTTCTAGCTCCAGGGATCGCGCCAGGCGGTTGATCCGATGGCAGGCATCGTTCTCGCCGACTCCCTCACGGCGGCCTAGTAGGCCGCTGAGAGTCGGATGCGTGACAGGCGGTGGGGTGGGGTATCTCTCCCCACGAGGCGGCGGAGGAGGCGGATCGCCCCGTCGCTCCACAGCTCGAGGGCGGCCTTCTGCGTCGGGCTCGATGTTGATTCGAGTCTGACTGCGACTAGCAGCCGGATCCTTTTCTTTCCTGGTGCAGGCGCCACCTGCAGTCGGCGTTCGTGACGTTGCGCCGTGCTCTCGGCGTGGGAGGGGGGGGGCTTCCAGCACGGACGCCGGCTTCATGCCGCTCTGCGGCCGTGTCGATCAGCTGCTGGATGCGTCTGGTCATGTAGGATAGCTCATCGCCCCCCAGTCCATTTATCTCATCTACGATCGACTGTGTGGCGCGTTGGTTCTCGAGAGCCGTGGCCTAGACCGGGCGGTCCGCTCCCAGCATGTCAGCGTTGGCCGCGCCGTGCTTCTTGACGACGTTGGCCCGGCTCGGCCCGTCTGGAGGCGGCGTGCCAAAGGCGGCGTGGTCGACTTCGCGCTGGTGAGCCTCGGTGAGGCATCTCATGGTGGCTATCTTCTGGCCCTCCGCAATAAGGGCATGGCGGCGTGCTTCCAGCGCCTCGGTGTCGGCGTCGGCCGGGATGGGGGCGGACAAGTCGTGCAGCGCCGCTTGCAGGGCGTCATGGGCGTTCTCGCCAGAGGTGACACCATGGCTGATGACTAGCACCTCGCTGACGGTGCTGCCGCCGCTGTCGGATCAAGGGAGAGGGTCGTCGAAGACCACCACGTTGGTGGGGAAAGCGTCAAGCGATGCCGTGTCGGAGTCGACAAGTATCGGGTTGGTGGAGCCAACCAATTCCAAATCCGCAGCAGGCTCACTCGAGACGTAGAGTTGGCCGAGGCGGCTGACGAGGCGGCTCTCGGGGTAGCCGGTTCGTCAGAGATGCGAGCCTCGCCAAGGAGATCGGCGAGGCAGCTCGCCGCGCGTCGGGGCAAGCGCCATCGGGCGTGCCGGGCTGGCTACGCTCGCGGGGGAGAAAAAGGGTTCCCACCCAGAGTAGGTCTCCGGACGACGGTGCACCTGGCCCCATAGTAGGCGCCAAATGTCGGGTGGTTTGCGACATATGCCAATAGGTGGCTTATCATTGTGGGAGCCAATAAGACGTAGCCGGTGCCTGGAAACGGGATGAGGCGAAGACATGCACGCCGGCGAATCTTACCCAGGTTCGAGGCTCTCCATGGAGATAACACCCCTAATCCTGCTCTGCGGGGTCTCCGCATGATCAGTAGATCAACAAGTGGCTACAAGAGGCTCCTTGAGCTGTTTGGCGAGAGGAAGAAGAAGGGCAAGGCTAGCTCTCTCCTCCCCTCAATGTTGTGGCTAAAACTATCAGAGTCCAACCCTTTGCATGGGTGCCCTGGGGGGTTTATATAGGCCTACCCCCAAGGGGTACAATGGTAATCCGGCTGGGCGTGGGCCCTAGCCGTCAGTGTCTACGTTCGCCGGTTTCTCAGCCGACCGCTGGGGCTCGCCGACTGGTGGGTCCTGCCGGCTGCCGGCCTCTTGATCGACAGGTAGGCCCAACTGCTTGGGGGTCTTGTCGGGGGCTGGTTACTGTTGCCCCACTCTTGATGACGAGGGCTTTGTCGAGGTTAGCATGGTTACAGTGCCGCCACCTAGCGGGCTCTCACTGTAGCCTTACCTCGTCTTGTCTCCTTAATGGTGCGCATACTTCAAGGGAGGGGGCGGGCCGGCTGGTGAGAGCCGGCTACGCCCCAGGCCGACTAGGGGAAGCATGGCCGCCTTCGGGTGTCTCTCAGACCGAAGGGGCCCGCCGCCTGTGGGCCGTACTGACAGCCTGTCATGGGTGGCGTCATGGTCAGCATGGCAACAATGCCCCGCCGGACGGGTCGTGGCTGACCCTTACGGCATACTGTGGCCATCCGTGCTCCGGGATTTGGGGGTGGCAGGCTTCACCGTTGCCACGCCCTGTCCCATCTTCTTTATGTGGGTGTAGACTTTGAGGGCACGATCTTGGCCGCCTATCGGGGGCCGGCTTCTTGGAGTCGGCCCTCTCGCGGCTTTCTTCATGAGGGTTTTAGGGCTGGGCTGCCTTTCGGTAGTCGGCTTGTGAGATAGCCGACCGGGGGAAGGTGTCACGCCCAATATGCGACCCTATCCAAGAGGAACTCGAAGGTACCACCAAGGATAGACCCGCATATTGAAACGCTTTTGCAAGGTGGATATCAATACATCAACATTACATAAATAGTTGGGGATACATACAAAAGGCATACCATGCCACACCAATACAACATCATCTTACATAAGAGCACCATCCGACTATGGATGAAACACAACCAGAAACTCAAACGACATCCAGCCTGCTAGCCCAGGCTGCCGACCTGGAACCTATCCCCTGATCGAAGAAGAAGAAGGAGAACTCCAAAACAAGGAACATCGCTCTCGCGTAATGATCATCGCAAAACCTGTACCTGCAACTGTTGTTGTAGTAATCTGTGAGCGACGAGGACTCAGCAATCCCATTGCCATGGGTATCAAGACTAGCAAAGCTTAATGGGAAAGGAAGGGGTAAAGTGGTGAGGTTGCAGTAGCGACTAAGCAAGTATGGTGGCTAACATACGCAAATAAGAGCGAGAAGAGAAGCAACGGAACGGTCATGAAGCTAGCAATGATCAAGAGGTGATCCTGAACTCCTACTTACGTCAAACATAACCCAAAACCATGTTCACTTCCTGGACTCCGCCGAGAAGAGACCATCACGGCTACACACACGGTTGATGCGTTTTAATTCGAGTCTGGTGTCAAGTTATCTACAACCGGATATTAACAAATTCCCATCTGCCACATAACCGCGGGCACGGCTCTCGAAAGTTTATACCCTGCAGGGGTGTCCCAACTTAGCCCATGATAAGCTCTCGCGATCAATGAAGGATATTCCTTCTCACAGGAAGACCCGACCAGTCTCGAAATCCCGGTTCACAAGACATTTCGACAATGGTAAAACAATACCAGCAAAGCCGCCCGATGTATCGACAATCCCGATAGGAGTCGCACGTATCTCATCCTCAGGACACACCGGATAAGCGAAGCGTACAGGTACCGACGTAACCCAAGTTCCCAAGGGATGGTCCCGCACGGTGCTCTAGTTTGGACCAACACTTAGACAAGCATTGGCCCGGGGGGGCTAAAATAAAGATGACCCTCGGGTTAATTACTCCCAAGGGAAAGGTATAGGTGGTAGGGAAATGGTAAAACCAATGTTGGGCCTTGCTGGAGGAGCTTTATTCAAGGCGAACTATCAAGGGGGTCCCATAAATCACCCAACCGCGTTAGGGACGCAAAATCCGGGAACATAATACCGATATGACGGAAACTAGGACGGCAAGAGTGGAACAAAACACCAGGCATAAGGCCGAGCCTTCCACCCTTTACCAAGTATATAGATGCATTAATAATATAAGAGATATTGTGATATCGCAACATAATCCTGTCCACCATGGAGCAATCTTCAACTTCACCTGCAACTAACAACGCTATAAGAGGGGCTGAGCAAAGTGGTAATATAGCCAAGCAACGGTTTGCTAGGAAGGGTGAAAAGGTTAGAGGCTGACATGGTAGTTTGGGAGGCTTGAGGAACAAGTGATAGGAAGCGCAGCATAGCGATAGAACGAAGCAACTAGCATAGCAATGATAGTAGTGAGATCCAGGGTAACGGTCATCTTTCCTGAAATCCCGCTAGGAAGAAGAACGAGTCCATGAAGAAAACGAACGGATGAAGCCGAACCAAGCGTAGACGAACGAATCCTCACGATCGCAATGAAACAGGAACTATCGAGAAGAAGCACACAACATAGTAAACACACCACACATGGACAAGACATGATGCACAACGAAGAATGATGCATGACAAAGGCTACATGAAGATACTCATGGCAAGAGATGATGCAAACAAGAGCAACACATCAAAGCAAGTTTAAATGAGGTCGGAAACAACATATAACAATTCCGGTAAGTCCTCATATGCAAGTTTAGAAATTGGTCCAGAACTGAATAACCTTATGTTCAAGTTGTTAAACAGCAAGTTAAAATGCACCAAGATGATCTACACGAAATTCTAGTCAAGTTACATATAAAGTTCATTTAATTCGGAGCTACAGCCTAGAAGATATGAGCAAAACAAGTTAAGCATGGCATTGGTGCAAAATGCATACAAACATCAAGAAAACACTCAAAACAAGGATGCAACATGATAATATGAAACTTCATGAAAAATCAAGCAAGTTTCATATAGATCACACTCAAAACGGAGCAACGGTTCAACACATACACACCATACAAGTTTAAAGGACAAACTGTCCAAAACAGCAAATAGGTATCTTGCAAGCATCAAAACGATATGCTACAGTACATCAACATAAGAACAAAATGCATAGGCATGAAGTACAGATAAAGCATGACAAAACATGAACACTGAGCTATCTCCAGAAATCACTAGATCATGCTCAAAAGGACATGGCAAGATTGCAAATAATAAGAGTTTCAGGCTTAGAAGAAATTGCATCAGGCTGCATTGTTTAGGGCTATCAAACAACATGCTACAGAAACTTAACATGGCAAACAAAGCCATGTCATGCTAGTACTAAAGACAAAGAACAAAACTCCCTTACTGAACTAATTCTAAAGATCAACAGAAAAGATGGTATCATCCATGCAAACATGGCAAATGATATGACAGATTCATACATGGCAGGAACAACAATAAGTAGGCATGTTGGTGAGCTTGTACCACTCACCACAGAGAAATTCATGGCATTTGAAGGCAACCAACAGTAATAATACATGTTTGTGAAGCTAAGCATGGCAAGAGCAAGTTCATAGGGTGCACGGATCATTAGCAAAACACATGGCAAAACTGAACTTAAAGTTAACAGGCTGACAGCAACATTATTTAGCAAGTTTGGAGCAAGATAACAACAAGCTACAGTAGGCTATAAATGCAACCAGGGGCATGAATGGATAGAGCATGACATGTATAACAAAACATCCTTAGTGAACATCTCCAGATTATGCATAGAATGACTTGTAGCAGCAGGTTTACAGAGCATCATTATATAGCAGATTCAGCCTAGGAAAACAGCAACAGCAAGTACCCTACTTCACGAGCTCGATGCACCCACTACAAGACTCACACAAATACATGGATTGCACCTATGTGAAGATGACATGATGTAGTTCAAAACACATGTAGACATCAAGCTCATAGGATGCATACATCAAATGCAACAAAAATGACAAATCATCAAGTTATGTAAGTTTCAGCAGATTAACATCATATATAGCACTCTTGCAACGATGATTCAGGCATCAACATAACCTCAAATGAACATGACGCAATGTAATGAAAAGTAGAACATCTCATGGCGAACATTTTGACATATTACACGCACAAAACGGAGCAGTATGCATGGAGTTATGATGCGATGAATAGTGCACTAGAATATGCATATTAAGGGACTTAGCAGGTTTTCTCAAGAAAAAAAAGGAATGCGCGCGGGATAACTAAATCGCGCACGAGCGTGGGTTTGCGGGCGGCTCACCATGGGCTCGGCCCTGTTTGCAAGGTGGGAGCCGGCTTGGCAGGCCGGCGCGCTGCTGGCCCGGGGAGATGGGCCAGCGGGGGGGGGGGGGGGGGACGTGCAGAGGCACGGCTGCGCGTGTGCCCGCACACGCGCATGGTCAAGGAAGGTCGCGCCGGCGGCGGCTTCTGTCGAAGGTGGACGGCGGCGGGGTCTGACGGGGCCGGCGAGGGCGGAGGAGGCCATGGGGGCGCGGTTCCGGCCGGATCCGGGCGGATCTGGCCCCGGGGAGTCCATTCCTGGAGGCGGCGACGGCAGGGGAACCCCGGGCGGCGACGAGGGCCATGGCGGCGGCGGCCTGCAGGGTGCACGGGAGAGGTGAGGGAGGAAGGGGACGAGCAGGGGAAGCAGGAGAAGGCAGGGCGACGAGCGGACCTGGCCTGGAGGAGCTTCGGCGGCGGCGAGGCGCGACTCCGGCAGGATCCGGCGGCGGCGCACGAGGTCGGGCTCCGGCGAGGCCTCCGGTGGCCAGAGCTCGACGTGTGGCGGCGGCCGGGCACTCGGGTGCCTGTGGGCGGGCGGCGGAGCGACCGGGCCCGGGCGGGCCGGATCTGGGCCTGGCGGGCCCGCAGCGTGGGACGGTGGCGGGGACAGGTGCTACGCGGGGAGTGGCTGGGGGCGGCGGCGCGGGTGTGTCCGGCGGCGGGCGGACACGTCCGGCGGCTGAGAGGGAGAGAGGCTAGGGTTAGGGTAGGAAACATCCACGAATTTCGAGGGGAGGGGCTAATTTATAGATTCTGGGAGCTAGGGGAGTCCAAATGAGGAGCAGTTTTCGGCCACGCGATCGTGATCGAACGGCGGAGAGCATGGAGGGGGCTTGGATGGGTTTTGGGCCACTTTGGAGGGGTGTTGGGCTGCACACAAAAGAGGCTTTTACGGTTCCCCGGTTAACCGTCGGAGTATCAAACGGACTCCAAATGACACGAAACTTGACATGCGGTCTATCGGTGGTGTATCAAGGCCGCTTGGCAAATCTCAGGCCATTCCGAGAAAGTTTAACACCTGCTCACAAAAAGAGACAAGAGGGGAACGCCGGGGAACATAGGAGTGCCGGATTGCAAAACGGACAACGGAGAAAAAGCTCGGATGCATGAGACGAACACGTATGCAAAATGAAATGCACATGATGACATGGCAAAATGCAACACGCAAGAAAATGACATGGCAATGGCGGCGAATAACTGGTAGACACCTGGCGCATCGGATCCGAGGCATCACAGAAGGCGGCCTCGTGTCTTGGGTGCTTGAAGGCTCGGTCGGCCTGTTATTTTTTGAAGAGCCATGGGGAGCCGGCTAGGCTACCCATGGTCATTTACTCCGAAAGGCTTGAATCCATGTCCACAAGGTTAAGAGCCTTGTGCTTTATCAACTGAGCAGTAGACCCTTCAATTATAAATGAAAATTTGTGTACCTTGAATTGTTGATAGGAGCAATTGGTAGCCCCGAAGGGCCGGCTCATTATGATGTGGTGAGTTGGGTCTTCAATGAGGTGAGCAAAAAATGACTTTGCATTAGCCCCCAAGTGTCATGGTGCATGCTTGCAGTGACATGAGACTTGCATATTTAATGCAATCTCAACTTGAATAATATATCCCCCAAGTGCCGGGTTGTAAGCCTGCAGCGACTCGGGACTATTCCTTCAATTGTAGGATAAATCATATCCATTGATAATATGATAGCCATTGCGCTAAAGCGACTTTGAAAACCTTAATCATAATACTGGTTGTTGATAACCATAATAAAAATCCAGCCATGTTGGCTATTAAAGAGTTGAATAATATACCCAATGATTTATAAGGGCATGATTCCAATGGCGCAATCCAAATATATACTGGCGACTTATAGGCCAAAGCCAGGCCGGGTCAATAAACACCGGATTATAAGTGATTATGTGCTAACAGCTTGATAACTGGAAGCCACACCGGGTTAAGAAACACCGGGTTGATGTAATGACATACAGTCTGGCCGGGTCAGTAAACACCGGTTTAACTTAGAACTTGATCAAAAAAGATATAAAACTTTGCAAAAAGCAAAAGCAAATAAACCATTTGACAAAGCCTTTTAAGATGGGCCTCCAACTAACCAATCGTCGTTTTAACTTTGACAAGTTCAGGGTCTATATAAGAGTAACTTGTCAAACGTTCAGCGGGTCATGCCAAGATTACCTGGATAGGAGTGGCTTACTTGATGAAGGCAGGTTAACCCGGGGTTTTACATGACTACACCAGGCTTCCAAGCCGTGGGTCGATACCCAATTACAAGGGTTCTTTCAAACTCTTTGTTACTTTACACAAAGAGCCCCCAAGTAACTTTGTGAGATGTGCTCAATGGGTTCCTATGTTTGAGTTGTGCGTAGTAAAAAAACTATCTTTGGCCCCTTGGGTGTGAAGCTCCCAAGCTTTGTTGTGGCATGATAGCCGAATTAATGAACAGGACTCCGCTTTGCAAGCAGAAGCCCCCATGTGATATATTTCTGAGATGTGCTCGCCGGGTGCCTATCTTTTAGTTATGCTGTGCAAAAAACTCTCTTTGACCCCTTATGATAGTATTGGCTTGATAGCTGCATCAAGAGGGTAGTAACGCTATGTTCTCTTTGGTGAATACACCTATGTTTGAACAGGAAGCCCCCAAGTGATCATATAAATATGAGCCCATAAGGCAGGATACCCATGTTTGAATCGCGCGTCAGGGCAGCAGGTCCTCTTCGGCAACCTTTAACTTTTTGCAAAAGATAAATTCTTCTTGAACCGAGATTTTGAACCGGATATTGAGAGCGTTAGAGCTGTATGCGAGACATCTTTCCCTTGAACCAGACCTTAAACCAGAATCTTTATTTTCAGCTGGAATTTTTCTGACGGCCTTTAAACTCAAACTTGCGAGAAGTTAATTCTTTTTTTTGAAACGGAAATTTCTAATGACCCTCAAATTTTCATCAATATGGTAATAGCCTCCGGGACCTGGTTATCTTTTCCTCCAATCATCCTGGGGTTCTTTACTTCACTAAAAACTGGCAATATTTGCTGAGTCATATCATTGTAGCCCCCGAGTCTCAAGGCGACTCGAGGATTTGGTTTGAGATTCTCCGTGTTTGACCATAGCAGAAGGTGTATATCATTGATGTTGATAATGTGATGGTGACTGAGGCGGGTTATAAATGATCCCGTACGAGCCGTGTCAGCAACTCGGCCAATGGTTCCTTCCAACTGGCGATTTGAAGTTAACCAAACTATAGTGGCGGCGATTTGTGCGCCTGCCCAATGAGCCACCCAATGCAGACGACGGTTGATAGAATATGATAATTTGTCTCCAATTTTTTGAAAGAAAAACTGGGCTACCGAAGCTGTGACTTGTTCATACTCAATAAATAGCCCACGCAGACAGGTATGGCCCGGTATGTTGATGTAGACCGGACTGCGGGGACGGCGGCCTGTGCACGCGTTATTGGGTAATTCGCACGGTCGAGCAGACGGATAAATCGGCCGCGGTGTTGAAAACCGGTGCGAGCGAGCAAGTTGTCCTCCGCGTTGTAAACCGGCGCGTACGCATGAACTGGTGGCCAGGGAGAACGGGCGAGACGTCCGTAGTGTTGTAAGGTGATGCGGACGGGCGAGTCGGCCGGCGCGTTGATGTAAATCGGACCGTGATACGTGTGTCCGTGAATGGCATAAAAATTGTCCTGTGTAAAAATATTACAGGACAGAGTAATTGTTCTTTGAAGAAAATAATATGTGCTGATAAAACAGACTGAAATGGATATCACCTGGTATTTTTTGTCGGATGATCATGGATACTGGTGTGGATAATGCTGGACGTGCTTGGATCAAAAATAGCCGGACAGATGTATGTCTAATGTAGCACTAGCACCCACGTGGGTCTTCCTTTTCTTTTCCCCCCTTCTTTAAATATCGATTGGCCCGTAAGATCCAAGTCAATGTGCTTGATACACAGCAAGCATTCATTAGTAATTGAGGCATGTGGATACCAATGCTACCACTGCTGCTGAATAATGGTTTTCTTCCAGTGTATCAGACTGATCATCAGAGTTGCTTGTCCGGGCACAATAATTAAAAATAGATCCAGCATCCAGTATCCCTTGGCCTGTCTCATGACACATCAACACATTAGTAGACAAGACTAAGTCAATCCGCCGGAGAAGAACGTGACCACGAGCGCCTAGCCAGCCATTAACCATTACATCTAGTGGCTGCGTGCCTCCATACGGCGCTCCACCCGGCTGCTCGTCGTGAAAATAAGAGCATTAGTGCATGCTGAAAGCTGAGCATACACACACCTATTGCAATCTTAATAAGGCAGTGAAAGCGCCGATCAGCGCGACTACGAGGCCGGCTTGCGGAGAGACCGCGGCAGAAACAGCAGGCAGCTTAGAGCAACGGAGACTCAAGGCCACGGAGGCGAGGTCAACTCAGGGCCGACTTGAAATTGTGGGGCTGACTCGGAGGTGAATGCAGCACAAGGCCAGAGGCGGCTCGGCAGCGACCATCAGGTTGTAGCCTTGGAAACATAGGCGTGGTTTCAGTCAGAGGAGGGCGGGTTAACTCGGCGCTTTGGGAAAGCAGAGGCGAGGCCAGCGGAGACGTAACTGATGAGTAGTAGCAGAAGCAAAGCTGAGGCGGCCGGCGGTTTAGCGGCGATGGTTACGGCGATTGATGCTGAGGCGAAAGAGACTCGCGGCTCAAATCAAGACTGAGTAGTGGTAGCTCGAAGCGGCGACAGACGTGGGGCGCCGAGGCAGAAAGGTGGTGCCAGCACGGCGGAACCCGCAGACTAAACCGGCGGTGGGTCGCATCGCCGTGCCTTGAGCGTAGCACGCCTGCACGGACGGAGAAGAGTGGAGGCGGTGAGGTGAGACCGTGCGGACGCTGCAGCTCACGGCCAGCCCAACAAGGCCCATCTTGGCGGTTCATAGCGAGCCCGCGGCGACTACTTGAAGCGGAGCCATGACGAGAAAGGCGACAGTTTGGCGACGGCAGTAGCGACGCTAAGCCATGGCGGTTTATGAGGCAACAAAGGCCACAAGCGGCTTGGCTGCTCAGAACGCATCAGAGGCCAAGGTGGACGGCTAACTCGCCGGCGATAGCTCCCGGAGGTGCGGTGCAGGATGACGGAGAGTTGTAGGCGCATGACCGCACGAGGGCACTTGAAGAAGCAGGGCCGCTTGACGCTGGGCGCGGGGCGCGAGGTTGACGGAGAAACGCCAGCGAGCGGTTGACCCGGCAAAGTGCGACGGCGGTTTGTATCTTGCATCGGTAACAAGGAACGAGGCGCCGGGCGGTTTGTATCTTGCAACAGACGCTGGGTTGGCCTGGCACATCAACGGTGGCATTTTGAGGCGGAGGGCCAGTGAAGGTGATTCGTCGGCCAAGTCGTGGCCACTTAAGTCGACGAGGCAGCGGTGACTCTGTGCAAGTGGCGACTCAAGACCGCGAGGGGTGGACGGTGGAGGAATCCGGTTTACTGTCTTATCCGTTTCAAGATCGTAGACTTGTAGCTGTACCTGTAGCTTATAAGAGCAACTTGTGGTAAAAAATAATACTTGGACCATCATCGTGACAGCAGTATAGAATCGACAGTTTGTGCTAGCACGTCCGACGTTGTTTTAATATGTTTTGATTTTTGCAGAACCTGTGGTTAGCAGATTGGACGAAACTTGTAATCTCCCGGGAGCAGTAGCTATTCCTGTTTATTGAAAACCAGCGGCAGGGGAACTTTGGCGAATCCGACCGTGTAGCAAATCAACTCTTTGTCAACCCCGGACTCAACACAGGATCGGTTTCGGTGGATCACCTTGTCATGTTTTAGCGGCGCAGAGGACGGGACCCTAACCACTTGACTTCAAAACCCCTCGTGCTGTAATAAACTCCAAAGATAGTCATGATTTTGACCATCAAACCATCTTTTCCTTATCTGACCAATCACACGCTTCTCGATCCCCGAAAAGTCATCCCTTCAAGAACTCAACATCACCGTGCGCTCGTCCCAACGTGGTCGCCAACTGTCGTGGAAATAACACGTCAGATGTCCTTAGTGTGAGGACTTAGTCGTGAGGCCAACACATCTATGTGGTAGCTTGAGAGGGGTTGAGCGGAATCGAGAGACGCAACACAGGACAAGGGTTTAGACAGCTTTCGGCCCCGGGAAATATCATCTGGTAACAACCCTACATGTTGTTTGAGGCTAGATCTCATTATCATCACGAGGGAGTCGCCGTAAACCGGCTCTCCTCTAGGTTTGTCTAGCCCTAGAGATTGTTTCCTGCTTCTCCCTTTTTGGGGAGTCCTGCCCCTCCTTATATAATTTAAAGGGGTGGGTTACATGTAGAGTCCATCTCAGAATAAGACTTAAACTATTTTGACTTCCCTTCCTGGGCTCCTTAACGTCTGCCGGTTTAACATTGTCTGTCGTTTTAACATGGTCTGCCGGTTTAACAATCGCCGGTTTACCGTCTGTCTTAGCCATCTGTCTTAACTGTCTGCCGGTTTAACACCCGCCCAGGTTTACCAAGTCCCAGCCGGATTATGACTCCGGCCGGGTCATACCGCGGGGTATATCCCTGACAGGGCGTCTCCAGAGTCGCCTCCCCCTGCTCTGGGACCCTTTGGGACAACACCTCCGTGTCATCCGCAGGCCGAGGGGAAGTGGTCCTTGGTACATCACTGCTAGACCACCTGTCAAGTTTTGTGCCATTTGGAGGTCATTTGATACTCCAACGATTAACCGGGTAACCGCGAAGGACTCTTGTGTGTTGCAGCCCAACACCCCTTCAAAACATCCCAAAAACCCATCTAAGTCACTTCCATGCTCTCTGTCGTCGGATCACGATCATGTGGGCGAAAACTACACCCCATTTGGAGCTTCCTAGCTCCTTCTACCTATAAATATAGCCTCCCCCCAAAAATTCCGGATCAAGTCCACCCCTAACCCTAGCCCCGCTCCTCTCCTCGCTGCCGGACATGTCCGATTTGGGCCGGACACGTCCGCCCGCCGCCCCGGACCAACCGGGAGCTGCCACGTGGCAGCTCCGGCGCCCGCCGCTGCCGCGGCCCGGAGAGCCCGCCCCGGCCCCCCCCCCCCCGAGCCCCGTACGCCGCCGCCCGCGCCTGGCCCCCGAGCCCGTGCCCCGCCGCCCGCGGTCGCCTCCGGCTCCGCCACCTCGCCGCCGCCTCCCGCGCCGGTCGCCGCGCCTGCTCCCGCCGCCTCCGCCCGCGGCCCCGCCGCCCCTCGCCGCCCGCGCCTTCCTCCTCCGGATCCTGTCGGCCCTCCTCCTCCTCCGGCCTTCTCCTTGCTCTCAGGCAGCAACTCCGGCGAGGATCCGGCGTGCCTCGACGTCCGCGCCCAGATCCAGATCTGGAACCCTAGAGGTTGACCCCGAAATCCTCTCAAGTCTTTTTCTGTCACATTATCATGCCATATTCATCGTGTCATAACTTTGCACCCGTGGCTCCATTTTGGGCGTGTAGCATACCGAATTGTTCGTCTTGATTAGTACATCATTTCATCTCATAGTATCAATTTCATTTGAGCTCATCTTGATGCCCGAAATGCTGTTGGAAGAGGGATATGTGATGTTAGTTTCAGAATCTTATCAGAACATGCACTTTTGTCATTTTTGCCATGATTGATGTGTGCATCTTATCAACTTGAGCCCTACATGTGTTTTGAACTATGCCATGCCATATTTAAAGGGGTGTATGCCATGTATTTTTGTGATCACTGTGGTGACTAGCACAAGCATGCAAACTAGGCTTCATGATGTTACTGATTTCAGTCCCTGTTCTGCTGTTACTTTTATGCCATGTAAACTTGATGCTACAGAGAGATCCATGCATATTTTGAGATACTTCAGTAAGGATGTTTTGAACATATGGTTATGATCTATCCATCCATGCCCCTGTTTGCAATTATGGAGTACTCTAGCATGTCATTTTCTTGCTCTACTTTTGGTACAAAATGTTTCCTGGCAGATTGTTTACATGATATTCAATTTTGCCAAGGTTGTTGTAGATGATCCTTGCATGCTATGATCTTGTTCTTGCCATGTTTAGTTTCAAGAACATGTATTCTTGTTGATGCTATGCTTATCTTGTCATGCAATAACTTGTGGTGAGTGAATCGAGCTCGCAAAGATGCCTTCATAATGCTGTCAAAGCCATGCCCAGTTTGCTGAATCTGTTAACGAAACTTGCTATGTTTACATGGGTGCCATCATTTCTTCTGTTCCTTTTTGGCTCATGGTCAGTAAGGGACTTTTGATATATGCTTTGAGTAGAATCATGTCATGCCTTGTTTTGCTATTATATGTTCCTGTAGCATGTTGACTGCTTGCTCTGAACATTGCTACCTGATGTTGTTTATGCCATGTCCCTGCTGTTATCTTTTGCCCTTTTTCCATGGTTGTTTGAACATGTTATGTTGTGATTTAGCCGTAGCTCAGTGTTCCTCTTTTGTCAAGCATCTCCTGTAGATCACTGTCATATGCTTTGTTGTTATGTTGGGGTGCTGTAGCATAGTTTCTTCATGTATTCTAAGTGCTATCGTGCTGTTAATCGCACATTTGTGTCATTCTTGTTTTGATTGCCATTTGCAAACCGTGCATCCGATTCCGGTGATCTATATATCGATTTCAACCGAAATCATCTCATCTTTCCAACGGCATACTTGGTTTGCCAAGTTGATGCCTTGTTCATCCTTTTTCCTTCCGGAGCACGCATATGCATTGCATATCACATCTCGCATATCTTATCATGCATTGCATCATGTTGCTTGTGCATTGCTCCATGTTTGATTGTGGTTCCATTGCTTGTGTTCTTGCTTTGGGTAGAGCCGGGAGACGAGTACGTGCATGAGGAACCTGTTGAGAACGCGAACGAGGATCAAGCTTTCGACAACCCTGAGAACTTTCCAGGCAAGATGACCATACCCTCGACATCACTTCTATCTTTGCTTTGCTAGTTGCTCGCTATATCGCTATGTTAGCTCTACCTACCACTTGTTTATCATGCCTCCCATATTGCCATGTCAAGCCTCTAACCACCCTTTTCGTAGCAAACCGTTGCTTCGCTATGTCACCGCTTTTGCTCAGCCCCTCTTATAGCGTTGCTAGTTGCAGGTGAAGATGAAGTTTGTTCCTTGTTGGAACATGGATACTTTGGGATATCACAATATCTCTTGTTTTATTAATGCACCTATATACTTGGTAAAGGGTGGAAGGCTCGGCCTTATGCTGGTGTTTTGTTGCACTCTTGCCACCCTAGTTTCCGTCATACCGGTGTTATGTGACTTGATTTTGCGTTCCTTACGCGGTTCGGTGAATTGTGGGACCCCCTTGACAGTTCGCTTTGAATAAAACTCCTCTAGCAAGGCCCAACCTTGGTTTTACCATTTGACTACCTACCACCTACCACTTTTCCCTTCGGTTTTCGCGAGCCCGAGGGTCATCTTTATTTTAGCCCCCCCCGGGCCAGTGCTCCTCCGAGCGTTGGTCCGAGCCGAGCCGCTTGCGGGGCCACCTCGGGGAAACTCGAAGTCTGGTTTTACTCGTAGCCTGTCTCATCCGGTGTGCCCCGAGAACGAGATATATGCAGCTCCTATCAGGATTTGTCGGCACAGTCGGGGGTCTTGCTGGTCTAGTTTTACCATTGTCGAAATGTCTTGCGAACCGGTATTCCGAGACTGATCGGGTCTTCCCGGGAGAAGGTATATCCTTCGTTGACCGTGAGAGCTTATGATGGGCTAAGTTGGGACACCCCTGCATGGTATTATTTTTCGAAAGCCGTGCCTAGGGTTATGAGGCAGATGGGAATTTGTTAATGTCCGGTTGTAGAGAACTTGACACTTGACTTAATTAAAATGCATCAACCGCGTGTGTATCCGTGATGGTCTCTTCTCGGTAGAGTCCGGGAAGTGAACATGGTTTGGGTTATGCATGCACGTAAGTAGTTTCAGGATCACTTCTTGATCATTGCTAGCTTCTCGACTGATACGTTGCTTCTCTTCTCGCTCTCACTTGCGTATGTTAGCCACCATATATGCTTAGCGCTTGCTGCATGCTCCACCATATTACCCCTTTCCTACCTCCAAGCTTAAATAGTCTTGATCTCGCGGGTGTGAGATTGCTGAGTCCCCGTGGCTCACAGATTCTACCAAAACAGATGCAGGTACCGATGATACCAGCGCAAGTGGCGCAATCGAGCTCAAGTGGGAGTTTGACAAGGACCTTGGTCGTTACTATGTTTCGTTTCCAGATGATCAGTAGAGGGGCCCAGTTGGGACGATCAGGGATCTAGCATTTGGGGTTGTCTTCTTTTCATTTGGATTTGACCGTAGCCGGTCTATGAGTGTATTTTGGATGATGTATGAACTTATTCATGTATTGTGTGAAGTGGCGATTGTAAGCCAACTCTCTTTATCCCATTCTTGTTCATTACATGGGATTGTGTGAAGATGACCCTTCTTGCGACAAAACCACCATGCGGTTATGCCTCTAAGTCGTGCTTCGACACGTGGGAGATATAGCCGAATCGTGGGCGTTACAAGTTGGTAATCAGAGCCATCCCCGACTTAGGAGCCCCCTTCTTGATTGTTTGCTAGCGTTGTTGAGTCTAGAACAAAAAAATGTTTTGAGTTTTAGGATTATATATATCGGAGAGTAGGATTCTTTTTACTCCTCAGTCCCTTCGTCGCTCTGGTGAGGTCTCCTGACGTAGAAGTTTTGACTCTCCTCTCCTCAAATTTCACTATTTTTTTAGGATCACGCGGGTGAAGGAAATATGCCCTAGAGGCAATAATAAAGTTATTATTCATTTCCTTATTTCATGATAAATTTTTATTATTCATGCTAGAATTGTATTAACCGGAAACGTAATACATGTGTGAATACATAGACAAACATAGTGTCACCAGTATGCCTCTTCTTGACTAGCTCATTAATCAAAGATGGTTTTGTTTCCTAACCATAGACATGTGTTGTAATTTGATTAGTGGCATCACATCATTAGAAGAATGATGTGATTGACATGACCCATTCTGTTAGCCTAGCACTTGATCGTTTAGTATACTGCTATTGCTTTCTTCATGACTTATACATGTTCCTGTAACTATGAGAATTATGCAACTCCCGTTTACCGGAGGAACACTTTGGGTACTACCAAATGTCACAACGTAACTGGGTGATTATAAAGGAGTACTACAGGTGTCTCCGAAGGTACATGTTGAGTTGGCGTATTTCGAGATTAGGTTTTGTCACTCCGATTGTCGGGGAGGTATCTTTGGGCCCTCTCGGTAATGCACATCACTATAAGCCTTGCAAGCAATGTGACCAATGAGTTGGTTACGGGATGATGCATTACGTAACGAGTAAAGAGACTTGCCGGTAACGAGATTGAATTAGGTATTGGATACCGACGATCAAATCTCGGGCAACTAACATAACGATGACAAAGGGAACAACGTATGTTGTTATGCGGTTTGACCGATAAAGATCTTCGTAGAATATGTAGGAACCAATATGGGCATCCAGGTTCCGCTATTGGTTATTGACCGAGAATAGTTCTAGGTCATGTCTACATAGTTCTCGAACCCGTAGGGTCCGCACGCTTAACGTTACGATGACAGTTTTATTATGAGTTCATAAGTTTTGATGTACCGAAGGAGTTCGGAGTCCCGGATAAGATCGGGGACATGACGAGGAGTCTCGAAATGGTCGAGGCGTAAAGATCGATATATTGGACGACTATATTCGGAGTTCGGAAAGGTTCCGAGTCATTCGGGTATTTTTCGGAGTACCGGAGAGTTACGGGAATTCGCCGGGGAGTATATGGGCCTTATTGGGCCATACGGGAATAGAGGAGAGAGGCCGAAAGGAAGGAGGGGCGCAGCCCCCCTCTGATCCGAATTGGACAAGGGGTGCAGCCCCCTTTTCCTTCCTCCTCTCCCCCTCTTTCCTTCTCTCCTACTCCCACAAGGAAGGGGGGGAGTCCTACTCCCGGTGGGAGGAGGACTCCTCCTGGCGCGCCCCTCCTGGCCGACCGAACATCTCCCCCTGGCTCCTTTATATACGGGGGCGGGCGGCACCCCATAGACACACAAGTTGATCTACGGATCGTTCCTTAGCCGTGTGCGGAGTTTAGGCGAAGCCTTGCGCCAGTAGAACATCATCATCGTCACCACGCCGTCGTGCTGACGGAACTCATCTCCAGAGCTTTGCTGGATCGGAGGCCGGAGATCGTCATCGAGCTGAACGTGTGCTGAACTCGGAGGCCCCGTACGTTCGGTGCTTGGATCGGTCGGATCGTGAAGACGTACGACTACATCAACCACGTTGTGCTAACACTTCCGCTTACGGTCTACGAGGGTACGTGGACGAACACTCTCCACTCTCATTGCTATGCCATCACCATGATCTTGCGTGTGCGTAGGAATTTTTTTGAAATTACTATGTTCCCCAACAGTGGTATCCGAGCCTAGGTTTTATGCGTTGATGTTATATGCACGAGTAGAACACAAGTGAGTTGTGGGCGATACAAGTCATACTGCTTACCAGCATGTCATACTTTGGTTCGGCGGTATTGTGAGATGAAGCGGCCCGGACCGACATTACGCGTACGCTTACGCTAGACTGGTTTCACCGTTACGAGCACTCGTTCTTAAAGGTGGCTGGCGGGTGTCTGTCTCTCTCACTTTAGCTGAATCGAGTGTGGCTACGCCCGGTCCTTGCGAAGGTTAAAACAGCACCAACTTGACGAACTATCATTGTGGTTTTTGATGCGTAGGTAAGAACGGTTCTTGCTAAGCCCGTAGCAGCCACGTAAAATTTGCAACAACAAAGTAGAGGACGTCTAACTTGTTTTTGCAGGGCATGTTGTGATGTGATATGGTCAAGACGTGATGCTATATTTTATTGTATGAGATGATCATGTTTTGTAACCGAAGTTATCGGCAACTGGCAGGAGCCATATGGTTGTCGCTTTATTGTATGAAATGCAAACGCCCTGTAATTGCTTTACTTTATCACTAAGCGGTAGCGATAGTCGTAGAAGCAATAGATGGCGTAACGACAACGATGCTACGATGGAGATCAAGGTGTCGCGCCGGTGACGATGGTGATCATGACGGTGCTTCGAAGATGGAGATCACAAGCACAAGATGATGATGGCCATATCATATCACTTATATTGATTGCATGTGATGTTTATCCTTTATGCATCTTATCTTGCTTTGATTGACGGTAGCATTTTAAGATGATCTCTCACTAATTATCAAGAAGTGTTCTCCCTGAGTATGCACCGTTGCGAAAGTTCTTCGTGCTGAGACACCACGTGATGATCGGGTGTGATAGGCTCTACGTTCAAATACAACGGGTGCAAAACAGTTGCACACGCGGAATACTCAGGTCATACTTGACGAGCCTAGCATATACAGATATGGCCTCGGAACACGGAGACCGAAAGGTCGAGCGTGAATCATATAGTAGATATGATCAACATAGTGATGTTCACCATTGAAAACTACTCCATCTCACGTGATGATCGGACATGGTTTAGTTGATTTGGATCACGTGATCACTTAGATGACTAGAGAGATGTCTGTCTAAGTGGGAGTTCTTAAGTAATATGATTAATTGAACTTAAATTTATCATGAACTTAGTCCTGGTAGTATTTTGCAAATTATGTTGTAGATCAATAGCTCGCGTTGTTGCTTTCATATGTTTATTTTGATATGTTCCTAGAGAAAACTGTGTTGAAAGATGTTAGTAGCAATGATGCGGATTGGATCCGTGATCTGAGGTTTATCCTCATTGCTGCACAGAAGAATTATGTCCTTATGCACCGCTAGGTGACAGACCTATTGCAGGAGCAGATGCAGACGTTATGAACGTTTGGCTAGCTCAATATGATGACTACTTGATAGTTTAGTGCACCATGCTTAACGGCTTAGAATCGGGACTTCAAGGACGTTTTGAACGTCATGGACCATATGAGATGTTCCAGGAATTGAAGTTAATATTTCAAGCAAATACCCGAGTTGAGAGATATGAAGTCTCCAACAAGTTCTATAGCTAAAAGATGGAGGAGAATCGCTCAACTAGTGAGCATGTGCTCAGATTGTCTGGGTACTTCAATCGCTTGAATCAAGTGGGAGTTAATCTTCCAGATAAGATAGTGATTGACAGAATTCTCTAGTCACCATCACCAAGTTAGTAGAACTTCGTGATGAACTATAGTATGCAAGGGATGACGAAAACGATTCCCGAGCTCTTCGTGATGTTGAAATCGACGAAGGTAGAAATCAAGAAAGAGCATCAAGTGTTGATGATTGACAAGACCACTAGTTTCAAGAAAAGGGCAAAGGGAAAGAAAGGGAACTTCAAGTGGAAAGACAAGCAAGTTGTCACTCCTGCGAAGAAGCCCAAAGCTGGACCATAGCCTGAAACTGAGTGCTTACACTGCAAAGGAAATGGTCACTGGAAGCGGAAATGCCCTGAATATTTGGTGGATAAGAAGGATGGCAAAGTGAACAAGGGTATATTTGATATACAGGTTATTGATGTGTGCCTTACTAGTGTTTATAGTAGCCCCTGAGTATTTGATACTTGTTCGGTTGCTAAGATTAGTAACTCGAAACAGGAGTTACAGAATAAACAGAGACTAGTTGAAGGGGAAGTGACGATGAGTGTTGGAAGTAGTTCCAAGATTGATATGATCATCATCGCACACTCCCTATACTTTCGGGATTAGTGTTAAACCTAAATAAATGTTATTTGGCGTTTGCGTTGAGCATGAATATGATTTGATCATGTTTATTGCAATACGGTTATTCATTTAAAATCAGAGAATAATTGTTGTTCTGTTTACATGAATAAAACCTTCAATGGTCATACACCCAATGAAAATAGTTTGTTGGATCTCGATCGTAGTGATACACATATTCATAATATTGATGCCAAAAGATGCAAAGTTAATAATGATAGTGCAACTTATTTGTGGCACTGCCGTTTGGGTCATATCGGTGTAAAGCGCATGAAGAAACTCCATAAAGATGGATTTTCGGAATCACTTGGTTATGAATCATTTGATGCTTGCGAACCGTGCCTTTTGGGCAAGATGACTAAAACTCCGTTCTCCGGAACAATGGAACGAGCTACTGACTTGTTGGAAATAATACATACCGATGTATGCGATCCAATGAGTGTTGATGCTCGTGGCAAGTATCGTTATTTTCTGACCTTCACAAGATGATTTGAGCAGATATGGGTATATCTACTTGATGAAACATAAGTCTGAAATAGTTGAAAGGTTCAAAGAATTTCAGAGTGAAGTGGAAAAATCATCGTAACAAGAAAATAAAGTTTCTGCGATCTGATCGCGGAGACGAATATTTGAGTTACGAGTTTGGTCTTCAATTAAAACAATGTGGAATAGTTTCACAGCTCACGCCACCTGGAACACCACAACGTTATGGTGTGTCCGAACGTCGTAACCGCACTTTATTGGATATGGTGCGATCTATGATGTCTCTTACTGATTTACCAATATTGTTTTGGGGTTATGCATTAGAGACAGCTGCATTCACGTTAAAAGGGCACCATCTAAATCCGTTGAGACGACAGCATATGAACTGTGGTTTAGCAAGAAACCCAAGTTGTCGTTTCTTAAAGTTTGGGGCTGCGATGCTTATGTGAAAAAGTTTCATCCTGATAAGCTCAAACCCAAATCGGAGAAGTGCGTCTTCATAGAATACCCAAAGGAAATTGTTGGGTACACCTTCTATCACAGATCCGAAGGCAAGATATTCGTTGCTAAAATGGATCCTTTCTAGAGAAGGAATTTCTCTCGAAAGAAGTGAGTGGGAGGAAAGTAGAGCTTGATAAGGTAATTTGTACCTTCTCCCGAATTGGAAAGTAGTTCATCACAGAAATCAGTTCCAGTGATTCCTACACCAATTAGTGAGGAAGCTAATGATGATGATCATGAAACTTCAGATCAAGTTACTACAAAACCTCGTAGGTCTTCCAAAGTACAGTCCGCACCAGAGTAGTACGGTAATACTGTTCTGGAAGTCATGTTACTAGACCATGATGAACCTACGAACTATGAGGAAGCGATGATGAGCCCAGATTCCGCGAAATGGCTTGAGGCCATAAAATCTGAGATATGATCCATGTATGAGAACAAAGTATGGACTTTGATTGACTTGCTCGATGATCAGCAAGCCATGTTAAATAAATGGATCTTCAAGAGGAAGACGGACACTGATAGTAGTGTTACTATCCACTAAGCTCGACTTGTTGCAAAAGGTTTTCAACAAGTTCAAGGGGTTGAATACGATGAGATTTTCTCACTCGTATCGATGCTTAAGTCTGTCCGAATCATGTTAGCAATTGCCACATTTTATGAAATCTGGCAAATGGATGTCAAAACTGCATTCCTTAATGAATTTATTAAAGAAGAGTTGTATATGATGCAACCAGAAGGTTTTGTCAATCCTAAAGATGTTAACAAAGTGTGCAAGCTCCAGCGATCCATCTATGGACTGGTGCAAGCATCTCGGAGTTGGAATATACGCTTTGATGAGTTGATCAAAGCATATGATTTTATACAGACTTTTGGAGAAGCCTGTATTTACAAGAAAGTGAGTGGGAGCACTACAACATTTCTGATAAGTATATGTGAATGACATATTGTTGATCGGAAATAATGTAGAATTATTCTGCAAAGCTTAAAGGAGTGTCTTGAAAAGAGTTTTTCAAAGCAAGACCTCGGTGAAGCTGCTTACACATTGAGCATCAAGATCTATATAGATAGATCAAGACGCTTGATAAGATTTTTTCAAATGAGTACATACCTTGATAAATATTTGAAATAGTTCAAAATGGAACAGTCAAAGGAGTTCTTGCCTGTGATGCAAAGGTGTGAAGTTGAGTAAGACTCAAGACCCGACCATGGCAGAAAATAGAAAGAGAATGAAAAGTCATTCCCTATGCCTCAGTCATAGGTTCTATAAAGTATGCTATGTTGTGAACCAGACCTATTGTATACCTTGCTCTGAGTTTGACAAAGGAATACAATTTTGATCTAAGAGTAGATCACTGGACAGCGGTCTAGAATATCCTTAGTGAGGACTGAGGACATGTTTCTCGATTATGGAGGTGATAAAAGAGCCCGTCGTAAAAAGTTACAACGATGCAAGCTTTTACACCAATCCAGATGACTCTAAGTCTCAATCTGGATACATATTGAAAGTGGGAGCAATTAGCTAGAGTAGCTCCGTGCAGAGCATTGTGGACATAGAATATTTGCAAAATACATACGGCTCTGAATGTGACAGACCCGTTGACTAAGCTTCTCTCACGAGCAAAACATGATCACACCTTAGTACTCTTTGGGTGTTAATCACATAGCGATGTGAACTAGATTATTGACTCTAGTAAACCCTTTGGGTGTTGGTCACATGATGATGTGAACTATGGGTGTTAATCATATACAGATATGAATATTGGTGTTAAATCACATGGCGATGTGAACTAGATTATTGACTCTAGTGCAAGTGGGAGACTGAAGGAAATATGCCCTAGAGGCAATAATAAAGTTATTATTTATTTCCTTATTTCATGATAAATGTTTATTATTCATGCTAGAATTGTATTAACCGGAAACATAATACATGTGTGAATACATAGACAAACATAGTGTCACTAGTATGCCTCTACTTGACTAGCTCGTTAATCAAAGATGGTTATGTTTCCTAACCATAGACATGAGTTGTCATTTGATTAACGGGATCACATCATTAGGAGAATGATGTGATTGACATGACCCATTCCGTTAGCCTAGCACTTGATCGTTTAGTATATTGCTATTGCTTTCTTCATGACTTATACATGTTCCTGTAACTATGAGATTATGCAACTCCCGTTTACCGGAGGAACACTTTGGGTGCTACCAAACGTCACAACGTAACTGGGTGATTATAAAGGAGTACTACAGGTGTCTCCGAAGGTACATGTTGAGTTGGCGTATTTCGAGATTAGGTTTTGTCACTCCGATTGTCGGAGAGGTATCTCTGGGCCCTCTCGGTAATGCACATCACTATAAGCCTTGCAAGCAATGTGACCAATGAGTTGGTTACGGAATGATGCATTACGTAACGAGTAAAGAGACTTGCCGGTAACGAGATTGAACTAGGTATTGGATACCGACGATCGAATCTCGGGCAAGTAACATACCGATGACAAAGGGAACAACGTATGTTGTTATGCGGTTTGACCGATAAAGATCTTCGTAGAATATGTAGGAGCCAATATGGGCATCCAGGTTCCGCTTTTGGTTATTGACCGAGAATAGTTCTAGGTCATGTCTACATAGTTCTCGAACCCGAAGGGTCCGCACGCTTAATGTTACGATGACAGTTTTATTATGATTTTATAAGTTTTGATGTACCGAAGGAGTTCGTAGTCATGGATGAGATCGGGGACATGACAAGGAGTCTCTAAATGGTCGAGACGTAAAGATCGATATATTGGACGACTATATTCGGAGTTCGGAAAGGTTCCGAGTCATTCGGTTATTTTTCGGAGTACCGGAGAGTTACGGGAATTCGCCGGGGAGTATATGGGCCTTATTGGGCCATACGGGAATAGAGGAGAGAGGCTGAAAGGAAGGAGGGGCACAGGCCCCCTCTGGTCCGAATTGGACAAGGGGTGCAGCCCCCTTTTCCTTCCTCCTCTCCCCCTCTTTCCTTCTCTCCTACTCCAACAAGGAAGGGGGGGAGTCCTACTCCCGGTGGGAGGAGGACTCCTCCTGGCGCGCCCCTCCTGTCCGGCCGAACCCCTCCCCCTGGCTCCTTTATATACGGGGGCGGGGGGCACCCCATAGACACACAAGTTGATCTACGGATCGTTCCTTAGCAGTGTGCGGTGCCCCCCTCCACCATATTCCACCTAGGTCATATCGTCGCGGAGTTTAGGCGAAGCCCTGCGCCAGTAGAACATCATCATCGTCACCACGCCGTCGTGCTGACGGAACTCATCTCCGGAGCTTTGCTGGATCGGAGGCCGGAGATCGTCATCGAGCTGAACGTGTGCTGAACTCGGAGGCCCCGTACGTTCGGTGCTTGGATCGGTCGGATCGTGAAGACGTACGACTACATCAACCGTGTTGTGCTAACGCTTCCGCTTACGGTCTACGAGGGTACGTGGACGAACACTCTCCCCTCTCGTTGCTATGCCATCACCATGATCTTGCGTGTGCGTAGGAATTTTTTTGAAATTACTACGTTCCCCAACAGTGGCATCAGAGCCTAGGTTTTATGCGTTGATGTTATATGCACGAGTAGAACACAAGTGAGTTGTGGGCGATACAAGTCATACTGCTTACCAGCATGTCATACTTTGGTTCGGCGGTATTGTGAGATGAAGCGGCCCGGACCGACATTACGCGTACGCTTACGCGAGACTGGTTTCACCGTTACGAGCACTCGTGCTTAAAGGTGGCTGGCGGGTGTCTGTCTCTCTCACTTTAGCTGAATCGAGTGTGGCTACGCCCGGTCCTTGCGAAGGTTAAAACAGCACCAACTTGACGAACTATCGTTGTGGTTTTTGATGCGTAGGTAAGAACGGTTCTTGCTAAGCCCGTAGCAGCCACGTAAAATTTGCAACAACAAAGTAGAGGACGTCTAACTTGTTTTTGCAGGGCATGTTGTGATGTGATATGGTCAAGACGTGATGCTATATTTTATTGTATGAGATGATCATGTTTTGTAACCGAAGTTATCGGCAACTGGCAGGAGCCATATGGTTGTCGCTTTATTGTATGAAATGCAAACGCCCTGTAATTGCTTTACTTTATCACTAAGCGGTAGCGATAGTCGTAGAAGCAATAGATGGCGTAACGACAACGATGCTACGATGGAGATCAAGGTGTCGCGCCGGTGACGATGGTGATCACGACGGTGCTTCGAAGATGGAGATCACAAGCACAAGATGATGATGGCCATATCATATCACTTATATTGATTGCATGTGATGTTTATCCTTTATGCATCTTATCTTGCTTTGATTGACGGTAGCATTTTAAGATGATCTCTCACTAATTATCAAGAAGTGTTCTCCCTGAGTATGCACCGTTGCGAAAGTTCTTCGTGCTGAGACACCACGTGATGATCGGGTGTGATAGGCTCTACGTTCAAATACAACGGGTGCAAAACAGTTGCACACGCGGAATACTCAGGTTAAACTTGACGAGCCTAGCATATACAGATATGGCCTCGGAACACGGAGACCGAAAGGTCGAGCGTGAATCATATAGTAGATATGATCAACATAGTGATGTTCACCATTGAAAACTACTCCATCTCACGTGATGATCGGACATGGTTTAGTTGATTTGGATCACGTGATCACTTAGATGACTAGAGAGATGTCTGTCTAAGTGGGAGTTCTTAAGTAATATGATTAATTGAACTTAAATTTATCATGAACTTAGTCCTGGTAGTATTTTGCAAATTATGTTGTAGATCAATAGCTCGCGTTGTTGCTTTCATATGTTTATTTTGATATGTTCCTAGAGAAAACTGTGTTGAAAGATGTTAGTAGCAATGATGCGGATTGGATCCGTGATCTGAGGTTTATCCTCATTGCTGCACAGAAGAATTATGTCCTTAATGCATCGCTAGGTGACAGACCTATTGCAGGAGCAGATGCAGCCGTTATGAACGTTTGGCTAGCTCAATATGATGACTACTTGATAGTTTAGTGCACCATGCTTAACGGCTTAGAATCGGGACTTCAAAGACGTTTTGAACGTCATGGACCATATGAGATGTTCCAGGAATTGAAGTTAATATTTCAAGCAAATACCCGAGTTGAGAGATATGAAGTCTCCAACAAGTTCTATAGCTAAAAGATGGAGGAGAATCGCTCAACTAGTGAGCATGTGCTCAGATTGTCTGGGTACTTCAATCGCTTGAATCAAGTGGGAGTTAATCTTCCAGATAAGATAGTGATTGACAGAATTCTCTAGTCACCATCACTAAGTTACTAGAACTTCGTGATGAACTATAGTATGCAAGGGATGACGAAAACGATTCCCGAGCTCTTCGTGATGTTGAAATCGACGAAGGTAGAAATCAAGAAAGAGCATCAAGTGTTGATGATTGACAAGACCACTAGTTTCAAGAAAAGGGCAAAGGGAAAGAAAGGGAACTTCAAGTGGAAAGACAAGCAAGTTGTCACTCCTGCGAAGAAGCCCAAAGCTGGACCATAGCCTGAAACTAAGTGCTTACACTGCAAAGGAAATGGTCACTGGAAGCGGAAATGCCCTGAATATTTGGTGGATAAGAAGGATGGCAAAGTGAACAAGGGTATATTTGATATACAGGTTATTGATGTGTGCCTTACTAGTGTTTATAGTAGCCCCTGAGTATTTGATACTTGTTCGGTTGCTAAGATTAGTAACTCGAAACAGGAGTTACAGAATAAACAGAGACTAGTTGAAGGGGAAGTGACGATGAGTGTTGGAAGTAGTTCCAAGATTGATATGATCATCATCGCACACTCCCTATACTTTCGGGATTAGTGTTAAACCTAAATAAATGTTATTTGGCGTTTGCGTTGAGCATGAATATGATTTGATCATGTTTATTGCAATACGGTTATTCATTTAAAGTCAGAGAATAATTGTTGTTCTGTTTACATGAATAAAACCTTCAATGGTCATACACCCAATGAAAATAGTTTGTTGGATCTCGATCGTAGTGATACACATATTCATAATATTGATGCCAAAAGATGCAAAGTTAATAATGATAGTGCAACTTATTTGTGGCACTGCCGTTTGGGTCATATCGGTGTAAAGCGCATGAAGAAACTCCATAAAGATGGATTTTTGGAATCACTTGGTTATGAATCATTTGATGCTTGCGAACCGTGCCTTTTGGGCAAGATGACTAAAACTCCGTTCTCCGGAACAATGGAACGAGCTACTGACTTGTTGGAAATAATACATACCGATGTATGCGATCCAATGAGTGTTGATGCTCGTGGCAAGTATCGTTATTTTCTGACCTTCACAAGATGATTTGAGCAGATATGGGTATATCTACTTGATGAAACATAAGTCTGAAATAGTTGAAAGGTTCAAAGAATTTCAGAGTGAAGTGGAAAAATCATCGTAACAAGAAAATAAAGTTTCTGCGATCTGATCGCGGAGACGAATATTTGAGTTACGAGTTTGGTCTTCAATTAAAACAATGTGGAATAGTTTCACAGCTCACGCCACCTGGAACACCACAACGTTATGGTGTGTCCGAACGTCGTAACCGCACTTTATTGGATATGGTGCGATCTATGATGTCTCTTACTGATTTACCAATATTGATTTTGGGGTTATGCATTAGAGACAGCTGCATTCACGTTAAAAGGGCACCATCTAAATCCGTTGAGACGACACCATATGAACTGTGGTTTAGCAAGAAACCCAAGTTGTCGTTTCTTAAAGTTTGGGGCTGCGATGCTTATGTGAAAAAGTTTCATCCTGATAAGCTCAAACCCAAATCGGAGAAGTGCGTCTTCATAGAATACCCAAAGGAAATTGTTGGGTACACCTTCTATCACAGATCCGAAGGCAAGATATTCGTTGCTAAAATGGATCCTTTCTAGAGAAGGAGTTTCTCTCGAAAGAAGTGAGTGGGAGGAAAGTAGAGCTTGATAAGGTAATTTGTACCTTCTCCCGAATTGGAAAGTAGTTCATCACGGAAATCAGTTCCAGTGATTCCTACACCAATTAGTGAGGAAGCTAATGATGATGATCATGAAACTTCAGATCAAGTTACTACAAAACCTCGTAGGTCTTCCAAAGTACAGTCCGCACCAGAGTAGTACGGTAATACTGTTCTGGAAGTCATGTTACTAGACCATGATGAACCTACGAACTATGAGGAAGCGATGATGAGCCCAGATTCCGCGAAATGGCTTGAGGCCATAAAATCTGAGATATGATCCATGTATGAGAACAAAGTATGGACTTTGATTGACTTGCTCGATGATCAGCAAGCCATGTTAAATAAATGGATCTTCAAGAGGAAGACGGACACTGATAGTAGTGTTACTATCCACTAAGCTCGACTTGTTGCAAAAGGTTTTCAACAAGTTCAAGGGGTTGAATACGATGAGATTTTCTCACTCGTATCGATGCTTAAGTCTGTCCGAATCATGTTAGCAATTGCCACATTTTATGAAATCTGGCAAATGGATGTCAAAACTGCATTCCTTAATGAATTTATTAAAGAAGAGTTGTATATGATGCAACCAGAAGGTTTTGTCAATCCTAAAGATGTTAACAAAGTGTGCAAGCTCCAGCGATCCATCTATGGACTGGTGCAAGCATCTCGGAGTTGGAATATACGCTTTGATGAGTTGATCAAAGCATATGATTTTATACAGACTTTTGGAGAAGCCTGTATTTACAAGAAAGTGAGTGGGAGCACTACAGCATTTCTGATAAGTATATGTGAATGACATATTGTTGATCGGAAATAATGTAGAATTATTCTGCAAAGCATAAAGGAGTGTTTGAAAAGAGTTTTTCAAAGCAAGACCTCGGTGAAGCTGCTTACACATTGAGCATCAAGATCTATATAGATAGATCAAGACGCTTGATAAGATTTTTTCAAATGAGTACATACCTTGATAAATATTTGAAATAGTTCAAAATGGAACAGTCAAAGAAGGAGTTCTTGCCTGTGATGCAAAGGTGTGAAGTTGAGTAAGACTCAAGACCCGACCATGGCAGAAAATAGAAAGAGAATGAAAAGTCATTCCCTATGCCTCAGTCATAGGTTCTATAAAGTATGCTATGCTGTGAACCAGACCTATTGTATACCTTGCTCTGAGTTTGACAAAGGAATACAATTTTGATCTAAGAGTAGATCACTGGACAGCGGTCAAGAATATCCTTAGTGAGGACTGAGGACATGTTTCTCGATTATGGAGGTGATAAAAGAGCCCGTCGTAAAAAGTTACAACGATGCAAGCTTTTACACCAATCCAGATGACTCTAAGTCTCAATCTGGATACATATTGAAAGTGGGAGCAATTAGCTAGAGTAGCTCCGTGCAGAGCATTGTGGACATAGAATATTTGCAAAATACATACGGCTCTGAATGTGACAGACCCGTTGACTAAGCTTCTCTCACGAGCAAAACATGATCACACCTTAGTACTCTTTGGGTGTTAATCACATAGCGATGTGAACTAGATTATTGACTCTAGTAAACCCTTTGGGTGTTGGTCACATGATGATGTGAACTATGGGTGTTAATCATATACAGATATGAATATTGGTGTTAAATCACATGGCGATGTGAACTAGATTATTGACTCTAGTGCAAGTGGGAGACTGAAGGAAATATGCCCTAGAGGCAATAATAAAGTTATTATTTATTTCCTTATTTCATGATAAATGTTTATTATTCATGCTAGAATTGTATTAACCGGAAACATAATACATGTGTGAATACATAGACAAACATAGTGTCACTAGTATGCCTCTACTTGACTAGCTCATTAATCAAAGATGGTTATGTTTCCTAACCATAGACATGTGTTGTCATTTGATTAATAGGATCACATCATTAGGAGAATGATGTGATTGACATGACCCATTCCGTTAGCCTAGCACTTGATCGTTTAGTATATTGCTATTGCTTTCTTCATGACTTATACATGTTCCTGTAACTATGAGATTATGCAACTCCCGTTTACCGGAGGAACACTTTGGGTGCTACCAAACGTCACAACGTAACTGGGTGATTATAAAGGAGTACTACAGGTGTCTCCGAAGGTACATGTTGAGTTGGCGTATTTCGAGATTAGGTTTTGTCACTCCGATTGTCGGAGAGGTATCTCTGGGCCCTCTCGGTAATGCACATCACTATAAGCCTTGCAAGCAATGTGACCAATGAGTTGGTTACGGGATGATGCATTACGTAACGAGTAAAGAGACTTGCCGGTAACGAGATTGAACTAGGTATTGGATACCGACGATCAAATATCGGGCAAGTAACATACCGATGACAAAGGGAACAACGTATGTTGTTATGCGGTTTGACCGATAAAGATCTTCGTAGAATATGTAGGAACCAATATGGGCATCCAGGTTCCGCTATTGGTTATTGACCGAGAATAGTTCTAGGTCATGTCTACATAGTTCTCGAACCCGTAGGGTCCGCATGCTTAATGTTACGATGACAGTTTTATTATGAGTTTATAAGTTTTGATGTACCGAAGGAGTTCGTAGTCCCGGATGAGATCGCGGACATGACGAGGAGTCTCGAAATGGTCGAGACGTAAAGATCGATATATTGGACGACTATATTCGGAGTTCGGAAAGGTTCCGAGTCATTCGGGTATTTTTCGGAGTACCGGAGAGTTACGGGAATTCGCCGGGGAGTATATGGGCCTTATTGGGCCCTACGGGAATAGAGGAGAGAGGCCGAAAGGAGGAGGGGCGCAGCCCCCCTCTGGTCCGAATTGGACAAGGGGTGCAGCCCCCTTTTCCTTCCTCCTCTCCCCCTCTTTCCTTCTCTCCTACTCCAACAAGGAAGGGGGGGAGTCCTACTCCCTGTGGGAGGAGGACTCCTCCTGGCGCGCCCCTCCTGGCCAGCCGAACCCCTCCCCCTGGCTCCTTTATATACGGGGGCGGGGGGCACCCCATAGACACACAAGTTGATCTACGGATCGTTCCTTAGCCGTGTGCGGTGCCCCCCTCCACCATATTCCACCTCGGTCATATCGTCGCGGAGTTTAGGCGAAGCCCTGCGCCGGTAGAACATCATCATCGTCACCACGCCGTCGTGCTGACGGAACTCATCTCCAGAGCTTTGCTGGATCGGAGGCCGGGGATCGTCACCGAGATGAACATGTGCTGAACTCGGAGGCCCCGTACGTTCGGTGCTTGGATCGGTCGGATCGTGAAGACGTATGACTACATCAACCGCGTTGTGCTAACGCTTCCGCTTACGGTCTACGAGGGTACGTGGACGAACACTCTCCCCTCTCGTTGCTATGCCATCACCATGATCTTGCGTGTGCGTAGGAATTTTTTTGAAATTACTACGTTCCCCAACAGCGGGTATCTTGGAATCGTTCCGATGGTTTCGTGACGAGAACATTGTTCTTGGTGACTCCTGACATTTAGGGGTTGTGGCAGTGTCCCGGGGAGTTGAGCTCCGAGGTGTTGTCGTCACAATTTTATCGTTGCAGTTCTGGAATACCTGAGTTTTGTCGACATCGAAAATCTCTTTTATGTAGTTGTTGGTGAGATAACCTCGACGTCACCCAGTACTGGGGATTTCGGGAGTATTGCCATGACTCGTATAACGGATGCTTTTCGAAGGTTGAGGTACATGATTTCCGAAGGTTTCTTGGTTATGTGTTGACGGATGGATACGGCTGGATGTAGGGATTGTTAGTTTGGGTGAGATATATTGCTTCCCCTGTATCCCCAACACCTGATTGCATAACCAGAAAGTTTCGGGAGTTTATAGGTGGGATTCAAGTAGCTCTAGCATTTCTTCCCGCAGATATTTGGTTTGTGATTGGGTAATCCTTATCACTTATTTGTTCCATTCGTACCTTGTTTATTTCATTCGTCAATCTCTTATCAAGTGGTTTCTCACCTTAATGGACGTGATGTTTACTTTGGAATTCATTCGTTCATCCTTGTTCGAATGTTTATCGTGAAGACTATATGTTGCAATTTCTATCCGTTGATTCAACTTGTCTATCTGTCTATCAATATGCTAACGGATGTCACCCTCTTCAGGATGGCTCCGCCAACGCGTCAGAATCCGGAACGCAATGATGGGAGTCAGGCGAACCCTCCACCTCCACCTCCGTCTCCAGAGGCATGGCAAACTTTGATGGCAACCACAAACGCCAACGCTCAGTTGTTGATTCAGCTGATGCAAGAGCGCAACCAAGGCCAAGGCAACCAAGGGAATCAAGGTCAAGGGCAGTTCAACTATCAGCCTCAGTTTCCTACCCTCAACCAGTTCCTTGCAAATCAGCCGAAGCCTTTCAGCTACTGTGACGAGGCCATAGACGCCGACGATTGGCTCGTGGATATCAACAAGCATTTCGAATGCAGCAATGTCAGGCCTGAGGACTACGTCAAGTTCGCTTCTTCTTAGCTCAAGGACCAAGCAGCTGATTGGTTCCAGCAATACAAGGATTCCAGAGGAGGTCGAGTGATTACTTGGACTGATTTCTGTCGGGACTTTAAAGCTCACCACATTCCTACCAGTGTTGTTGAGAGCAAGCGTGAGGAGTTCCGCAATCTCAAGCAAGGCAACATGTTAGTGTACGAATACAACAAGCAGTTTCAGAAACTTGCTCGCTTCGCTAAACAAGATGTTCCTGATGAAAAGAGTATGATCTATCAATTCAGAGGTGGCCTTAGAGAGGATCTGCAGTTAGCTCTCAATCTTGTTGGGCCTACTCAGTTTGATCAATTCTACAATATGGCACTCAAGCAAGAAGGTGCTCAGCTCAAGTGTGAGGCTTCTAAGAAGAGAATCAGGGATGCAGTTCAGTCTTCTTCTTCCTCACAAGTGGCAGCTAAGCAGCAAAAGTTCTACCTTCCTCCTCCTCCGTTTCATCAGCCTTACCAGCAGAAGAACTCAGGTGGTCGTGGATCTTCCCACCGACCCAACCCAGGCTTTCAGAACAAGTCAAATTCTCAAGCTCCAAGGTCAAATGCTCCTTAGCACCGTCCGCTCTCAGAGGTGACTTCAACAAGTGCCAACAGAAAGGTCACTACGCGAACAAATGCTTCAACCAATGGCGCCTTCCTCCTCCTCCTCCTGTGAGGTCTTCAAGCAATGTAGTGGTCAAGCATAATCCCAAGTCTGCAAAGGTGAACATGATGAATGCAGCGCAAGCAGAGGATTCTTCTGACGTGTTAATGGGTAATCTTCCAGTTAATGATATTCCTGCAAAAGTCTTATTTGATACCGGTGCATCGCATTCTTTCATGTCATATCCTTTTGCATCGAAGCACAATTTTGACACAGAGGAATTACCTAGAGCAATGCAAGTTATTTCTCCAGCTAAGCGTTTGAGATCTACCTTATTGGTTCTGAATGTCGGTATCAAGATGGGCGACTATAGATTTTTGTCTTCTCCAATGGTCCTTGGTGACTCTGATATTGATCTAATTCTCGGGATGGACTGGTTTCTCAGCACAAAGCTCAACTTGATTGTGCTACCAGGGAAATTCAATTCGCACACTCTTCTGAGGGCGAGTTGAATGCTCTATCTCAGATTCCAGTCGTTTGTGAGTACCAAGATGTCTTTCCAGAAGAGCTTCCGGGTATGCCTCCTCATCGGCTAGTCGAGTTCGTTATCGATCTTGAGCCCGACACTGAACCCGTTTGCAAGCGTCCTTACAAGCTTGGACCCAAGGAGCTGAAGGAATTGAAGAAACAGCTCGATGAACAAGAGCGTCTGGGTTTGATCAGACCGAGTTCATCTTAATGGGGTTGTGGAGTTCTTTTTGTCCAGAAGAAGGATGGCATGGACCGACTTTGTGTCGATTACCGTCCATTGAATAAGAAGACAATCAAGAACAAGTATCCACTTCCCAACATCAATGAGCTTTTCGAGCAACTCAAAGGTGCTAAAGTTTTCTCCAAGCTTGACCTCCGTATGGGTTATCATCAGATTCACATTCGTGAACAAGATATTCCCAAGACAGCTTTCAGAACAAGCTATGGTTCTTATGAATATACTGTCATGTCTTTCGGCCTTGTCAATGCTCCTCCAACGTTCTCTCGCATGATGAACTTTATCTTCAACCCCTACACCAATGAATTCATCTTGGTGTATCTTGATGATGTTTTGGTCTTCTCCAAGAATAAGTCGGATCATGCCAAACATTTGCGATTGGTGCTCGACAAGCTCAGAGAGCATCAATTCTATGCGAAGTTTTCCAAATGTGAGTTCTGGCTTGATGAAGTTCTTTATCTTGGTCACATCATCTCCGCCAAGGGCATCGCTGTTAATCCCGAGAAGGTGTCTGCAGTTGTGAATTGGGAACCTCCTCAGAACGTCAAGCAGCTCCGCAGTTTTCTTGGTCTTGCAAGCTATTGCCGAAGATTCATTGAGAACTTCTCTAAGATTGCAAAGCCTCTTTCCAACCTCCTCCAGAAGCATGTCAAGTATGTCTGGTCGCCTGAGTGTGACATTGCTTTCAACACCCTCAAAGAGAAGCTAGTCACAGCTCCTGTCTTAACTCCTCCTGATGAATCCAAGCCATTCGAAGTTTTCTGTGATGCTTCTCTTCAAGGTCTCGGTGCTGTGTTAATGCAAGAGAAGAAAGTTGTGGCCTATACCTCTCGCCAGTTGAAGCCCAACGAAAAGAACTACCCCACTCACGATCTTGAGTTGGCGGCAGTTGTCCATGCATTGATAACATGGAGACATCTCTTGTTGGGAAGGAAAGTGGACATTTTCACCGATCACAAGAGTCTCAAGTATATCTTCACTCAACCCAACCTCAACCTCAGGCAAACTTGATGGGTCGAAATGATTCAAGAGTACAATCCGAGTATTGAATATACTCCTGGCAAGGCGAATGTGATTGCAGATGCTCTGAGCAGAAAGGCTTATTGCAACAGCTTAATTCTCAAGCCATTCCAACCGGATCTTTGTGAAGCTTTCCGCAAACTGAATCTTCAAGTTGTTCCTCAAGGCTTTCTTGCCAACCTCATAGTCTCTCCTACTTTGGAAGATCAAATTCATGAGGCACAACTCCTGGATACCATGGTGAAGAAGGTGAAACATGGTATTGACAAGGGCATTTCCAAGTACAAGTGCTACCGCTTGGATGACAAAGATACTCTTTTCTTCGAGGACCGAATTGTGGTTCCTAAAGGCGATCTGAGAAAAGTCATTTTGAACGAGGCACACAATTCCCTTCTATCCATTCATCCTGGAAGTACGAAGATGTACCATGACCTCAAGCAGTCGTATTGGTGGACTCGAATGAAGCGAGAGATTGCTCAATTCGTGAATGAATGTGATGTCTGCAGAAGGGTGAAAGCGGAACACCAACGACCAGCTGGTCTCCTCCGACCTCTTGCTATTCCGAAATGGAAGTTTGATCATATCGAGATGGACTTCGTGACTAGATTTCCTAAGTCCAAGCGTGGAAATGATGCTATCTTTGTTGTCATTGACAAGCTTACTAAAGTGGCTCATTTCCTTCCTATCAAAGAATCTATCACAGAAGCTCAGCTGGCAGAGCTATACACCTCCAGAATTGTCTCCTTGCACGGCATTCCACAATTGATCTCTTCAAACTGCGGAAGCATCTTCACTTCTAAGTTCTGGGACTCCTTTCAGAAGGCCATGGGCACCAACATTCGTTTCAGCACAACTTTCCATCCTCAAACAAGTGGCCAAGTCGAGCGAGTCAATCAAATCCTTGAAGATATGCTCAGGGCTTGTGTCATCTCCTTTGGCATGAAGTGGGAAGATTGTCTTCCATATGCCGAGTTCTCCTACAACAACAACTTCCAAGCGAGTTCGGGCAAGGCCCCATTCAAAATTCTCTATGGCAGAAAGTGCCATACTCCTCTCAATTGGTTAGAGACAGGTGAACGCCAACTTCTTGGCAACGACTTGATCACAGAAGCCGAAGAAATGTGCAAAGTCATTCGTGAGAATCTCAAAGCCGCGCAATCGCGCCAGAAGAGTTACTATGATAGCAAGCACCGTGACTTGGCTTTTGAAATCGGAGACCATGTCTACCTCCGCGTCTCTCCAATGAAAGGCACTCGTCGCTTCGGTATCAAAGGGAAGCTTGCCCCTAGATACGTGGGTCCTTTCAAGATCATTGGCAAAAGAGGCGACCTCGCCTATCAACTTGAGCTTCCGTCCAATTTTGCAAATGTGCACGAAGTGTTTCACGTGTCACAGCTTCACAAATGCTTCAAGACTCCTGAGCGCACTATCAACTTCGAAGAAATTGACCTCCAAGAAGATCTCTCTTATCATGAGCACCCCGTTGCTATTCTTGAAGAAACCGAGCGCAAGACTCGCAACAAGTCAATCAAATTCCTGAAAGTGAAGTGGTCACACCATTCCGACCGAGAAGCCACCTGGGAGCGCGAGGATCACCTCCGTTTTGAATATCCGGAGTTCTTTCAGTCCTAGATCTCGGGACGAGATCCTCTTGTAGTGGTGGAGTGTTGTAACGCCCCGGATGTAACTTTCCATATTTGTAACTCCAACTCTTGCCATTTTTGGCTATGTGCTATGATATTCCCTCCGTGGTTGGGTTTTGTTTTTCGTTTTGCATTTTGTTAATGTCATGCATCTCATATCATGTCATCATGTGCATATCATTCACATACGTGTTCGTCTCATGCATCCGAGCATTTTCCCCGTTGCCCGTTTTGCAATCCGACAATCCCACGTGCACCGGCGCACACCTCTTGTCTCTTTTCGTGAGCGGGTGTTAAACATTCTCGGAATGGACCGAGGCTTGCCACGTGGCCTAGGTACATCACCGGTAGACCACCTGTCAAGTTTCGTGCCATTTGGAGGTCGTTTGATACTCCAACGGTTAACGGGGTAACCGCGAAGGCCTCTTGTGTGTTGCAGCCCAACACCCCTTCAAAACATACCAAAAACCCATCTATGTCACTTCCATGCTCTCCGTCATCGGGTCACGATCGTGTGGGCGAAAACTACACCCCATTTGGAGCTTCCTAGCTCCTTCTACCTATAAATATAGACTCCCCCCAAAAATTCCGGATCAAATCCACCCCTAACCCTAGCCACGCTCCTCTCCTTGCCGCCGGACGTGTCCGATTTGGGCCGGACACGTCCGCCCGCCGCCCCGGACCAACCGGGAGCTGCCACGTGGCAGCTCCGGCGCCCGCCGCCGCCGCGGCCCGGAGAGCCCGCCCCGGGCCCCCGAGCCCGTACGCCGCCCGCGCCTCGCCCCCGAGCCCGCGCCCCGCCGCCCGCGGCCGCCTCCGGCTCTGCCGCCTCGCCGCTGCTGCCTCCCGTGCTGGCCTGCCGCCGCTACGACGCCGGCCGTCGCGCCCGCTCCCGCCGCCTCGGGCGCCGCCGCATCCGCCCGCGGCCCCGCCCACCCTCGCCACTCGCGCCCTCCTCCTCCGGATCCGGTCAGCCCTCCTCCTCCTCCGGCCTTCTCCTTGCTCTCAGGCAGCAACTCCGGCGAGGATCCGGCGTGCCTCGACGTCCGCGCCCGGATCCAGATCTGGAACCCTAGAGGTTGACCCCGAAATCCTCTCAAGTCTTTTTCTGTCACATTATCATGCCATATTCATCGTGTCATAACTTTGCACCCGTGGCTCCGTTTTGGGCGTGTAGCATACGAAATTGTTCGTCCCGATGAGTAGATCATTTCATCTCATTGCATAATTTTCATTTGAGCTCATCTTGATGCCATAAATGCCGTTGGAAGAGGGCTATGTGATGTTAGTTTCAGAATCTTATCAGAACATGCACTTTTGTCATTTTTGCCATGATTGATGTGTGCATCTTATCAACTCGAGCCCTACATGTGTTTTGAAATATGCCATGCCATATTTACAGGGGTGTATGCCATGTATTTTTGTGATCACTGTGGTGACTAGCACAAGCATGCAAACTAGGCTTCGTGATGTTGCTGATTTCAGTCCCTGTTCTGCTGTTATTTTTATGCCATGTAAACTTGATGCTACAGAGAGATCCATGCATATTGCGAGATACTTCAGTAAGGATGTTTTGAACATATGGTTAAGATCTATCCATCCATGCCCCTGTTTGCAATTATGGAGTAGTCTAGCATGTCATTTTCTTGCTCTATTTTTGCTACAAAATGTTTCGTGGCAGATTGTTTACATGATATTCAATTTTGCCAAGGTTGTTGTAGATGATCCTTGCACCCTATGATCTTGTTATTGCCATGTTTAGTTTCATAAACATGTATTCTTGCTGATGCTATGCTTATCTTGTCATGCAATGACTTGTGGTGAGTGAATCGAGCTCGCAAAGATGCCTTCATAATGCTGTCAATGCCATGCCCAGTTTGCTGAATCTGTTAACGAAACTTGCTATGTTTACATGGGTGCCATCATTTCTTCTGTTCATTTTTGGCTCATGTTCAGTAAGGGATTTTTGATCTGTGCTTTGAGTAGAATCATGTCATGCCTTGTTTTGCTATTATATGTTCCTGTAGCATGTTGACTGCTTTCTCTGAACATTGCTACCTGATGTTGTTTATGCCATGTCCCTGCTGTTATCTTTTGCCCTTTTTCCATGGTTGTTTGAACCTGTTATGTTGTGATTTAGCCGTAGCTCACTGTTCCTCTTTTGTCAAGCATCTCCTGTAGATCACTGTCATATGCTTTGTTGTTATGTTGGGGTGCTGTAGCATAGTTTCTTCATGTATTCTAAGTGCTATCATGCTGTTAATCGCAGATTTGTGTCATTCTTGTTTTGCTTGCCATTTGCAAACCGTGCATCCGATTCCGGTGATCTTTATATCGATTTCAACCGAAATCATCTCATCTTTCCAGCGGAATACTTGGTTTGCCAAGTTGATGCCTTGTTCATCCTTTTTCCTTCCGGAGCATGCATATGCATTGCATATCACATCTCACATATCTTGTTATGCATTGCATCATGTTGCTTGTGCATTGCTCCATGTTTGATTGTGGTTCCATTGCTTGTGTTCTTGCTTTGGTTAGAGCCGGGATATGAGTACGTGCACGAGGAACCTGTTGAGAACACTAACGAGGATCAAGCTTTCGACAACCCTGAGAACTTTAGAGGCAAGATGACCATACCCTCGATATCGCTTGTATCTTTGCTTTGCTAGTTGCTCGCTCTATCGCTATGTTAGCTCTACCTACCACTTGTTTATCATGCCTCCCATATTGCCATGTCAAGCCTCTAACCATCCTATTCATAGCAAACCGTTGCTTGGCTATGTCACCACTTTTGCTCAACCCCTCTTATAGCGTTGCTAGTTGCAGGTGAAGATGAAGTTTGTTCCTTGTTGGAACATGGATACTTTGGGATATCACAATATCTCTTGTTTAATTAATGCACCTATATACTTGGTAAAGGGTGGAAGGCTCGGCCTTATGCCTGGTGTTTTGTTCCACTCTTGCCACCCTAGTTTCCGTCATACCGGTGTTATGTTCCTTGATTTTGCGTTCCTTACGCGGTTGGGTGATTTATGGGACCCCCTAGACAGTTCGCTTTGAATAAAACTCCTCCAGCAAGGCCCAACCTTGGTTTTACCATTTGACTACCTACCACCTACCACTTTTCCCTTGGGTTTTCGCGAGCCCGAGGGTCATCTTTATTTTAGCCCCCCCCCCTGGGCCAGTGCTCCTCCGAGCATTGGTCCGAACCGAACCGCCTGCGGGGCCACCTTGGGGAAACTCGAAGTCTGGTTTTACTCGTAGCCTCTCTCATCCGGTGTGCCCTAAGAACGAGATATGTGCAGCTCCTATCGGGATTTGTCGGCACAGTCGGGTGGTCTTGCTGGTCTAGTTTTACCATTGTCGAAATGTCTTGCGAACCGGGATTCCGAGACTGATCGGGTCTTCCCGGGAGAAGGTATATCCTTCATTGACCGTGAGAGCTTATGATGGGCTAAGTTGGGACACCCCTGCAGGGTATTATCTTTCGAAAGCCGTGCCAACGGTTATGAGGCAGATGGGAATTTGTTAATGTCCGGTTGTAGAGAACTTGACACTTGACTTAATTAAAATGCATCAACCGCGTGTGTAGCCGTGATGGTCTCTTCTCGGCGGAGTCCGGGAAGTGAACACGGTTTGGGTTATGTATGCACCTGAGTAGTTTCAGGATCACTTCTTGATCACTTCTAGCTTCTCGACTGATGCGTTGCTTCTCTTCTCGCTCTCACTTGCGTATGTTAGCCACCATATATGCTTAGCGCTTGCTGCATGCTCCACCATATTACCCCTTTCCTACCTACAAGCTTAAATAGTTTTGATCTCGCGGCTGTGAGATTGCTGAGTCCCCGTGTCTCACAGATTCTACCAAAACAGATGCAGGTACCGATGATACCAGCGCAAGTGGCGCAATCGAGCTCAAGTGGGAGTTTGACGAGGACCTTGGTCGTTACTATGTTTCGTTTCCAGATGATCAGTAGGGGGGCCCAGTTGGGACGATCGGGGATCTAGCATTTGGGGTTGTCTTCTTTTCATTTGGATTTGACCGTAGCCGGTCTATGAGTGTATTTTGGATGATGTATGAACTTATTCATGTATTGTGTGAAGTGGCGATTGTAAGCCAACTCTCTTTATCCCATTCTTGTTCATTACATGGGATTGTGTGAAGATGACCCTTCTTGCGACAAAACCACCATGCGGTTATGCCTCTAAGTCATGCTTCGACACATGGGAGATATAGCCGCATCGTGGGCGTTACACCCTTCCACGGTCTCCGTGAAGGAGCCTTCAAGCCAGGTGACATTGGGCATCTTGCCCACCATGGCGCCACCACACTCGGCCTGCTGGCCGACCACAATCTTCGGCTTTACGTTGAAGATCTTCAGTCACATGCCAAAATGGGTCCTCATGCGGAGAAAGGCCTCGCACACAACGATAAACGCCAAGATGTTGAGGATGAAGTTAGGGGCTAGATCGTGAAAATCCAGCCCGTAATAGAACATGATCCCACGGACGAATGGGTGGAGGGGGAATCCAGTCCGCGGACGAAGTGGGCAAGGAACACGACCCTCTCGTGGGGTTTCGGAGTCGGAATGATCTGCCATGCGTCTGGCAGCCGGTGCATGATATCTGCGGCCAAGTATCCGGCCACCCGGAGCTTTGTAATATGCTTCTCCTTGACGGTGGAGGCCACCCACTTGCCTCCTGCTCTGGACATGTTTCGCTGTGCGGAGAAGGTGTGAACTAGGGCGCTGGAGCTCGAGGGGGCAAGAATGGATAAGCGAAGGAGGAAAAAGGCGTGGGTAAAATGGGTAATCCTTATCCCTTTATAGAGGCGACGAAAACGGTGCGCCTCCCCACTTGCTTGTTGAAAATCACTTATTTCCCAAGCGCCACGATTGATGGCATGGTTGGGTTACCCGTACCCGTATTGATGAGACATGTAGTTGTACCTGTAGCTTATAACAGCAACTTGTGGTAAAAAATAATACTTGGACCATCCGTCATGACAGCAGTATAGAATCGACAGTTTGTGTTAGCACGTCCGATGTTGTTTTAATATCTTTTGGTTTTTGCAGAACCTGTGGTCAGCAGATTGGATGAACCTTGTAATCTCCCGGGAGCAGTAGCTATTCCTATTTATTGAAAACCAACGGAAGGGGAACTTTGGCGAATCCGACCGTGTAGCAAATCAACTCTTTGTCAACCCTGGACTCAACATAGGATCGGTTTCGGTGGATCACCTTGTCACGTTTTAGCGGCACAGAGGACGGGACCCTAACCTCTTGACTTCAAAACCCCTCGTGCTGTAATAAACTCCAAAGTTAATCATGATTTTGACCATCAAACCATCTTTTCCTTATCTGACCAATCACGCGCTTCTCGATCCCCGAAAAGTCATCCCTCTAAGAACTCAACACCACCGTGCGCTCGCCCCAACGTGGGCGCCAACTGTCGTGGAAATAACACGTCAGATGTCCTTAGTGTGAGGACTTAGTCATGAGGCCAACACATCTATGTTGTAGCTTGAGAGGGGTTGAGCGGAATCGATAGACGCAACACAGGACAAGGGTTTAGACAGCTTTGGGCCCCGGGAAACATCATCCGGTAACAACCCTACATGCTGTTTGAGGCTAGATCTCATTATCATCACGAGGGAGTCGCCGTAAACCGGCTCTCCTCTAGTTTTGTCTAGCCCTAGAGATTGTTTCCTGCTTCTCCCTTTTTGGGGAGTCCTGCCCCTCCTTATATAATTTAAAGGGGCGGGTTACATGTAGAGTCCATCTCGGACTAAGACTTAAACTATTTTGACTTACCTTCCTGGGCTTCTTAACGTCTGCCGGTTTAACATTGTCTTCCGTTTTAACATGGTCTGCCGGTTTAACATTGTCTGCCGTTTTAACATGGTCTGCCGGTTTAACATTGTCTGCTGATTTAACATGGTCTGCTGGGTTATGATTGACTTAACACCTGTCGGTGCTACCATCTGTCTTAACTCTGCCGGTTTAACAATCGCCGGTTTATCGTCTATCTTAGCATCTGTCTTAACTGTCTGCCGGTTTAACACCCGTCCCGGTTACCAAGTCCCAGCCGGATTATGACTCCGGCCAGGTCATACCGCAGGGTATATCCCCGACAGGGCGTCTCCAGAGTCGCCTCCCCTGCTCTGGGACCCTTTGGGACAACACCTCTATGTCATCCGCAGGCCGAGGGGAAGTGGTCGTCGGTAGCGAATTCATTGTTGAATCGCTGAAAGACCCATCCGAAGAGGATACCTCGGGATGGGCCCTGGCCGGACTGCATATACGTGTTCGACGTTATAACAAGCTTTGAAGCTAAGTCACACTAAAAGTATTGTAGATTACGGATACTTACGATCTCACAAGGGCTTGCCCCTGGGTAGCCACTCCTCCTCGCTGTAGGCGGTGGTTGTGGAGTGGTACGGAGGGAGGGTCCATCCCTTCTTGGACCCTTCGGCCTCCCCGACAAGGGTAGCCTTCCTCTTCTTCCCCCCTTTGTTTTGGGGGAGAGGGTTTTCCTCCTCCTCCTCCTCCTCGTTGTGGTTGAAGGAGTGCGCCCTGGTGCCTTTGGACGATGAGTCCGGCACCATGTTGCGCCGGGAACTTCTTCTGGTCCCTGTGGCCTTTTTCTTGGCCTTCTTCTCCGGCACCTAATAGGGTGCCGGAGCCAGCATCTCCGTCAGGAGTTCGTCTGCTGGGTCCTCAGGCAACGGAGCTGGACAGTCGATCTGCTCCGCCGTAGCCACATATTCCTGTCAAAATTAGCACAGTGGCCTAAGTTTCTCCCACAAATATACTGGGGAAAGTCACATCTTGAAATGTAGAATGCTTACCGCGTTGGCCTGGCACCTGGTGCTAAGTCTGCGGTCCTCAGAGATGGGGGGAGGAACCTCACTAGCCTTTAACAACACCTTCCAGGCGTCTTTATGCGTCGTGTCAAAGAGCTCTTGCAGTGTCTGGTGTTGGGCCGCATCGAACTCCCACAGGTTGAATGCCCGTCTCTGACACGGGAGAATCCGGCGGAATAGCATAACCTGGATCACATTGACCAGTTTGATACTCTTGGTTATCACGTTTTCGACACAGTTCTGGAGTCAGGTCAGCTCCGCAGATGCGCCCCAGGCCAGGCCCTTCCTCTTCCAAGAAGTGAGCCGCAAAGGGATGCCGGATCGGAATTCGGGGGCCGCCACCCAGTTGGCGTCGCATGGCTCGGTGATATAGAACCACCCCGGTTGCCACTCTTTCACGGTCTCCGTGAAGGAGCCTTCAAGCCACGTGACATTGGGCATCTTGCCCACCATGGCGCCACCACACTCTGCCTGCTGGCCGACCACTATCTTCGGCTTTACATTGAATATCTTCAGCCACATGCCAACATGGGTCCTGATGCGGAGAAAGGCCTCGCACACGACGATAAATGCCGAGATGTTGAGGATGAAGTTAGGGGCCAGATCGTGAAAATCCAGCCCGTAATAGAACATAAGCCCACGGACGAATGGGTGGAGGGGGAATCCAGTCCGCGGGCGAAGTGGGTGAGGAACACGACCCTCTCATGGGGTTTCGGAGTCGGAATGATCTGCCATGCGTCTGGCAGCCAGTGCACGATATCTGCGGCCAAGTATCCGGCCGCCTGGAGCTTTGTCATATGCTCCTCCTTGACGGTGGAGGCCACCCACTTGCCTCCTGCTCTGGACATGTTTGGCTGTGCAGAGAAGGTGTGAACTAGGGCGCTGGAGCTCGAGGGGGCAAGAATGGATAAGCGAAGGAGGAAAAAGGCGTGGGTAAAATGGGTAATCCTTATCCCTTTATAGAGGCGACGAAAACGGTGCGCCTCCCCACTTGCTTGTTGAAAATCACTTATTTCCCAAGCGCCACGATTGATGGCACGGTTGGGTTACCCGTACCCGTATTGATGAGAATCCCGTGATAAGGGGGCATGATCTCTGCTTCGACAAGACGTGCCAAGGAAACCGCCTCGAGATATGTGTGGTTGCTAGCTGTGGGAAGACGATTCAATAATGACTTGACCATGGTGTCGTGTCACGTTATCTAAAGTTGTTAGCAGATTATATTTGTGGAATATTGTTCTCTCTACAGTGGAATGTGAAAGTCGTTTCGCAGAGCCAGACACGATTTAAATGTTCGAGGTTTACTTTGGATTATTCGGAGATGGAACCCGCCTTACAATGCCAAAGACAAACTGCGCGCTGGACTCGTCGTCGTTGGAGCCTGGTTCAGGGGCTACTGAGGGAGTCCTGGATTAGGGGGGACCCGGACAGCCGGACTATATACTTTGGCTGGACTATTGGACCGTGAAGATACAAGACTCAAGACTTCGTCCCGTGTCCGGATGGGACTCTCCTTTGCGTGGAAGACAAGCTTGGTGATCCAGATAATAGATTTCCTTCTTTATAACCGACTCTGTGTAAACCCTAGCCCCCTCCGGTGTCTATATAAACGGGAGGGTTTAGTCCTTAGAGACACAATCATAATCATCATAGGCTAGCTTCTAGGGTTTAGCCTCTACGATCTCGTGGTAGATCAACTCTTGTAATACTCATATCATCAAGATCAATCAACCAGGAAGTAGGGTTTTACCTCCATCTAGAGGGCCCGAACCTGGGTAAAACATCGTGTCACTTGCCTCCTGTTACCATTAGCCTTAGACGGACAGATCGGGACCCCCTACCCGAGATCCGCCGGTTTTGACACCGACAGCAGGTTACGCAACAGTAGTAATTTGATGTAAGAACATGGTGTGATAGACAGATATTGTATGTTCTAGAAACATGAACACGTGTCTTATTCAAGTATAATGTGTAAAGTAAGCAGATGGAATTCAACAAAATTAGAAGTAATACAAGCTAGACATCACACATAACATGCAACCACATATAATAGTGCCAAGTTAGAGGGAGCACCGGTGATGGTGCACTAGGGGAGACGTGCTCATCATAAACACAGCCTTGTTGAGTGTCTATGCATGTGTTGTCCTGGAAATCATCTTGGGGGTGTGGAGGAGTAGAAACTCTAGAGGCCCTCCGTTCGGAAGGAGCACCTTTATCCGCTGCCTTGCTAACTTCCTTCCGGTTTATTGATTTTGAATTGTCAAGTAAAACCGACAAGAAAAAGCAATAAATTTCTCTCTTCAGAACTCATTCATGCATGATACTGACAATCACTACTTTGATGTAAGGCAAACACATGATACCAGGATGGAATATGTACGAAAAACAGGATGGCATGGCATGTTCACAACTGTTTGTGTAAACTAAGCAGAAACCATTCCAACAAATAAGAAGCAATGCAAGCTAGAAACCACATGAAAGATGCAACCAATATGACTCTGCCAAGTTAAAAGCGTCCCATCATAAATGGAATTTCAACAAATTAGAAGCAGCGCATGCTATAAATCATATGAAAGATGCAACTAATATCGCACTGCATATACTAAAGGTGTCTCGTCATATTGATTGATGTGGGATACAAAAAAACAATAGTTTTATGTAAGGACATGCTTAATAGATAGATGTACTATGTACTAAATACAGGAAGGCATGTCACATTAACAGGTATAATGTATAAGCTAAGCAGACTAGCACATGAAGTTTAACCAGATTGGAAGAATTACAATCTAGACACCATATGCAACATGCAACCACATATCAAGCTGCCAAGTTAGAGCAAGCACGCGCGATGCTAGTGTAGGGGAAATGCTGTAATCAACTACAGAGCTATGTTCACTATCTTCATCAAGCGTTTCTATTTCTTGAGAATCATGTTGGGAGGCTGACGCTGCATTCTTTAAATGAGGAGTAGTCCCCTTGCCTGCCGGCATCATCATAAGTGATTGATGAGGGATAAACAAGAACTTTAGTTTGATGTAAGAACATGGTTAATACACAGATGTACTAGTACGTACCAAAAATAGAAAGGCATGTCATATTCAAAGGTATAATGTGTAAGCTAAGCAGATGCAATTTAACCAAGTTGGAAGCAATACAAGCTAGACATCCGGCTGGAGCGGTGAGCATGATCATCTAGGACCTGAGAGCCTGGTGGGAGGCGGGCTGCTTCGCCACCATCGCAGATTTTTAGTTGGCTTCCAGGTGATGCTATCTTTGCTGGGCTTGTCACTAGCTCGGCCAGTGCCCTGACTAGCTATTTTTCTTCTGGTGCTCACGGAATGGTGGTTCATTTAAAAAACTATCTTTCCTTTCGAATACAAGCTAGACACCATATGGAACATGCAACCACATATGACACCGTGAAGTTAAGGCAAGCACCTGGGATGGTGGTTCATTGTGAGAGAGGTCATCAACTCTAGAGCTACGTTTACCGTCTCCATCTGCTGACACTGCACCCTTTATAGCACTGTAATGTGTCGTGCCTAACCGCGAAGAAAGCTGGTTCAACTTCTCTCTTTTATTTTTTGCTTCTCTTTCGGCAGACTCTGAAATACCCTTGCATAAAAAGAAAATAGTGAGAGTATGGGTGAAGTGTGTGCAGAACTAGTGCATTGCAAAAGTAGCAGATAGTAGGTGGCTGAAAAATAAATGACATGAGACATATGATAGCTCTACAACATTGCATGGCAAACAAAATTATATTCTACTTCATATGATTTTGTAATATATGAGCACCGGAAATGCAGGTACTCCTCTAGCACACCACCACATGTGGTCATATCTAAGATAACAGTCGACTGAAAATAAATAGGTTAGTCGATTTTTTTAATGAACCGTCCGATCTATAAGGAACGAGCAGATGGCCTTCGTCTACCTCCCGCCAGTCACTGTTGACGATCTTTCTCGAACCGCCAGCGACCACCGGCCCAGACCCCTTCCTCCGCCGCCCCGCCCTCCCCTCGACCTCACACCACCGCCGTGCTTGGCAGCGCTGCCAGGCCATCCCTTTAATCTCGGCCGACCTCTACATCGGGCGCCAGTAGCTCTAGGCCGCACACGCCCCTAAGATAAACACCAAGGCGCTGCTTCCCTGGCGTAATAGGCGTACTAGCGCCTGTTATGCCACGGAATGCTTCCGTTAATTGGGAATCAACTGTCCAGAAATTGAAATTCAGTGGGGCGATGGACCTCTAGCTAAGGTGAAATAGTATATGAGGAGAAACCTTGTGCATCGCGAGTTACTAGGAACATCTATTATCAAGAAGAAGCTGTCAACTAGTTTCTTCTGTGGGATAAATACCGTGCAAGCAGAGACGTAAGATTTGCACGAATAAGGGAAGAGGAGCACCATTTTCGGTTGCCGGTATGGTCACCTCCACATGTCACGCCGATCTTCTTCTTTTGACCGGGGAAGCCGATGTTCTAGAGGGTGGAGGCTTGGACGAACCCATGGCCAAATTGTTGAGTGTGTTGCCATGGCCGGTTGTCGGCAGAGGGGAAGCAGATCCGAGGTGGCGAAGGACGGCGTAGCAGGAACAACTCTAAAGCGGTGGAGGGTGGCGAAGTTCGAGCGGCAGCGGTGAGGCGCAGGACGGCGTGGTTGAGCTGGCTTGGGTACGGACAGCTCGGCCTCGGCTTCAACTACTAGCCGTGGAGGGCGTTGCGGTTGAGGTTGCGGTGGACGATGATACGTCTCCAACATATCTATAATTTTTGATTGCTCCATGCTATATTATCTACTATTTTGGGCAATATTGGGCTTTATTATCCACTTTTATATTATTTTTGAGACTAACCTATTAATCGGAGGCCCAGCACAAATTTGTTGTTTTATGCCTATTTCAGTGTTACGAGGAAAAGGAATATCAGACGGAGTCAAAACGGAATGAAATCAACTGGAGAAGTTATTTTTGGAAGGAAAGCAACCCAGGCAACTTGGAGTGCATGTCAGGGGAGATACGGGCTGCCCACGAGGGTGGGGGGGCGCGCCCACCCCCCGGGCGCGCCCCCTACCTCGTGGGGCCCCCGTAGCTCCTCCGACATACCCCCTGCACCCATATATACTCTCGTACCCTCAAACTTACAGAACAGAAGATAGATCAGGAGTTCCGCCGCCGCAAGCCTCTGTAGCCACCAAAAATGTCTCGGGAGCCCAGTCCGGCACCCTGCCGGAGGGGGAACCCATCACCGGTGGCCATCTTCATCATCCCGGTGCTATCCATGATGAGGAGGGAGTAGTTCACCCTCGGGGCTGAGGGTATGTACTAGTAGTTATGTGTTTGATCTCTCTCTCTCTCTCTCTCTCTCTCTCTCTCTCGTGTTCTCTCTTGTGTTCCTCTATGGCACGATCTTGATGTATCCCGAGCTTTGCTATTGTAGTTGGATCTTATGATGTTTCTCCCCCTCTACTCTCTTGTGATGAATTGAGTTTCCCCTTTGAAGTTATCTTATCGGATTGAGTCTTTTATGAGAACACTTGATGTATGTCTTGCCGTGATTATCTGTGGTGACAATGGGATATCATGTGCCACTTGATGTATGTTTTGGTGATCAACTTGCGGGTTTCGTGACATTGGGAACCTATGCATAGGGGTTGGAACACGTTCTTGACTCTCCGGTAGAAACTTTGGGGCACTCTTTGAAGTACTTTGTGTTGGTTGGATGAATCTGAGATTGTGTGATGCATATCGTATAATCATGCCCACGGATACTTGAGGTGACAATGGAGTATCTAGGTGACATTAGGGTTTTGGTTGATTTGTGTCTTAAGGTGTTATTCTAGTATGAACTCTTTTATAGATTGATCTGAAAGAATAACTGTCGGTGTCAAAACCGGCGGATCTCGGGTAGGGGGTCCCGGACTGTGCGTCTAGGCGGATGGTAACATGAGACAAGGGACACGATGTTTTTACCCAGGTTCACGCCCTCTCGATGGAGGTAAAACCCTACTCCTGCTTGATTGATATTGGTGATATGGGTAGTACAAGAGTGGATCTACCACGAGATCAAGGAGGCTAAAGCCTAGAAGCTAGCCTATGGTATGATTGTTGTAATGGTTGCCTGTCCTACAGACTAAAACCCTCCGGTTTATATAGACACCGGGGAGGGCTAGGGTTACACAGAGTCGGTTACAATGGTAGGAGATCTACATATCCGTATCGCCAAGCTTGCCTTCCACGCCAAGGAAAGTCCCATCTGGACACGGGACGAAGTCTTCAATCTTGTATCTTCATAGTCTTGGAGTCCGGCCGATGATGATAGTCCGGCTATCTAGACACCCCCTAGTCCAGGACTCCCTCAGTAGCCCCTGAACCAGGCTTCAATGATGATGAGTCCGCCGCGCATATTGTTCGGCATTGCAAGGCGGGTTCCTCCTCCGAATAATTCATAGAAGATTGTGAACACCAGGATAGTTTTCGGCTCTGCAAAATAAATTCCACATTCCACCGTAGAGAGAATAATATGTACACAAGTTCAATCTGCTGACGTATTTTGCGGCATGATGTCACACCACCACCAAGCCTTTACTTGAATTGTTTTTTATTATACCACCTCAGCGCGTTTAGCGAAGCGGTTTCCTTGGCACGTCTTGTCGAAGCAGAGATCGTGTTCCCCTTATTCCGGGATTCTCATCAATACGGACATGGGTAACCCAACGGTGCCCGTTGCCATGCCCCCTCTATCGTAGGCGAGTCCCGAATGGTCACGGGGACGACTCTTGGTATTCTCCCCCTTTATAATGGGACCAAGGCTCGTTTCTTTTCTTCAATCGCCAATCGAATCTATTCCTTGCCCCGAGTTCCAACACCCAAAGCCCTAGACTCGAGCGCTTCGGACCTTCGACAATGTCCGGCTCCGACCTGCAGGGCTGGTGGATGCCTTCCTCCGTCACGGAAGAGGACGTGCTAAAGCTGCGAGAAGCCAGGTACTTAACCTACGAGATTTCGCATAGGTTGCCTGCCAAAGGGCAAGTCATTCCCACTCCCAAGCCCGGTGAGAGCGTTGTGTTCGTGTCCCACCTCCGTCGGGGTTTAGGCTTCCCGACAGATCCTTTTGTGGAGGGCTCATGTTCTACTATGGGTTGGAATTCCATGACCTGGCTCCGGTGTCCATCCTCCATATTTACTCATTTGTTATCATTCGCGAGGCCTTCCTCCGCATCACTCCCCACTTTGGTCTATGGCTCAAAACCTTCAACATGGAGCCGAAGATGATCGAGGGGTGTCAAGCTGAATGCGGCGGGGCGGTTATAAGCAGAAGGGCCGACGCCCCATGGCCCAAGGGCTCTTTTTAGGAGGAGCTCGGCCTGTGGCAACAGGAGTGGTTCTATATCGCCGCTCCTAGCTAGGGGCAGCAAGCAAAAGCCACTGCCCATCTTTCGCTCGGGCCCTCCACAGCGGCTGATGTCGTGGGTCAACCAAGGGCTTAGCTGGGGGCCGTCAAAGGACGTGCCCCTATTGCAGGGCTGGATTCAAGACCTCCAAGCGAGGGAGATCGATCTGGTTGTGGTGATGCAGGTCATGCTGATTAGGCGTCTCCCGCCCTGCAAACGCCGCCCTGTCCGGCTGTGAGAGTTTAATCCGGAGGGACCACGAATTCTCCAACACTTCATGGGTACGACACCTGTGGAGATGTACAAACTGTTCTTTGGATCGCGAGAAGCATGTCCGAAATTGACCGAGGACGCCGGCCTAAGCTGCAATCGCCCGGATACACAAGTAAGTAGTTTCGTGTCCAGACATACCGTTTGTTTGCCTTTCTATGATTCGCTTCTTGACCAACTGCCCTCTAAACAGGAGTGGATAGCGCAGGCAAAACTGATACGGTGTCCGCCCCCCCTCCCAGAGACCGCGCCGGATCCCGTGCTGGTCAAGATGCTGGAGGTTGCGCCTTCAGAGGAAGGCGAAGGGCAGAACAGAGGAACTACCACCTCAACCAAGGAGGCTTTTGAGGAAGGGGGATCGAGAGTCCCTCCTTCCAGGGGGAGAAGAGGACCGCCTCTGAAAACCCGGAGGCCAAAGCCCCGAAGAGGGGGAAGAGATCTTCACCAGAGGGTCCTGCGTCCGGAGAGGCTCCGGCCGCACAATCTCCCCTAAATAATCAGCCCTCCAGCGAGCCGTAAGTAGAAAAAAGGGAGTTTTGTAATAAGGGACATCCCTATTTGTGCTTCTGAGGATAACTTAAGTTTTTACCTTGTAGTTCGGATCTCCGCTCTTCTCAGATGAGCTCGTCTTCGAGGGAACTCCGTCCGGAGATGATGGAGAGCGAGATGCCTCCATCTGCCGCCCCATCGGATAGGGCGGACGAGCCTGAAGTGTCATCATGGAGGGTGTCCCCGAGTCCGGCAGGGCCGAATAGTTCGGCACCAACTGGTGTGCGGCCGGGGGAGCTGAAGGATCTGCTTGAGAGGGCGTCCATCGCAGAAGGTCACCGTACATTGATGAGTTCGGTGATTGAAAGAATTTCATCCACTGAAGGCGGATTGCGTGATGCCGTCAGGAGTTTGCTGGCGGGGTTTGAGGTACGTAAAAAATGACATACCCTTTGACAGTTTTACACATAAAGTGCGCCTTGTATAGATAGTAGCCCCTGAGACTCAGTAGGGTGTCGAAAACGACAGCGTGCCGAGGATCAAAAATCCCAAGTATTGATTCACGCCTTTCCTAAGCAGGTGGCGGATAGTTCGGTGGCTAGCCGGACAGATGGAGTTGCCGACTAAAGCGGCAGCTCGACGTTGTGGATGCGGACATCGCGCTGGTCAATAAACGACTTGACGAGTCGCAAGGTAGGTTTTCTTTTTTTGTGTGGTCACCTAGTAAGGGAGCCGAAGCCCATTCCTTACAACATGTGCGTTCAATGCAGATGGTGCCGCTGCTGTGGAGAGCCTTCGGGCAGAACTTGCTCAAGCCAAGGAGCAAGCCAGAAGGAGTGATGCGGCTGCCTCGAGGGCGGCCGAAGAGCTGGAAGCCGAAAGGGCTGCTCACTGCCGAAGCTGGGAGGAGATGGCCGAAATGGCCGTGAAGTTGAAAGATGCTACCGACCGCAATGATGTTCTTGAAAAGGAACGCCGAGCGGAGCGAGAGGACCTGGGGAAGGCCACTGCCGAAGCCAAGGATGCCCGATCTGCAATGCGGGCTATAAAGGAGGAGCTGCGCCAGGCCGGAGACATTGTGGCTAGCAAGCCTTTTCTGCTGCGCCGAAGGTTTACAGACCCAAAGTATGCTCATCTTGGCCAGCTGTGGGGTCCGGAGGATCCTTATATGGACTTGGCGGCGAGTGCGGCAGATACCGTTGTGCACTTCCGAAGTTAGAAGGATCACAAGACGGAAGAGCTGTTTTGGTCTCAATTCCATAGTCCTGAGCGTTCACTTCCGCTGACCGATTGGCTGGCCGAGTGGGCTGAACTGAATAGATTGTCCGGACTTGCCATGACGGATATCGTGGCTCATGTCTGGCCGGATAGGCCCAAGCCGAAGAGTTATTTTGGCTTATTGCAGCAATTCCTTGGGGCGGTGCCGCATATCAAGGCGATGAAGTGGTCGGCTTGCATAGAAGGTGCACGGATGGCCCTCGCCCGTGTGAAGACACATTGGACAGAGATGGATGCCACTGCTGTTGCGACGCAGGGTTTGGACGAGAGCTGGTTACCTGCCGAGCACTATTTTGGGGAAGTTCTGCATGGTGCTCGTGTAATAGAGTCGCAGTGCTCAAAAAATGCCACGTTCAAGTGAACGTTTTGGTTTTTGTACAATGATGTTTATGATGTCAGCGCTTTTTTTGTACTTGTGCATTCAAGTATTGAAATATCTCCTGTGCGACCGTTTATGTATACATGTGTATAAGCTGAAAGATGACAGTCGTCGGCTTCAGCGCCCACGCACAAGGTGCGGGGGTGTTCGCAAAAATAGCGCGTTTTCACATTAATCCGACGTCTCGGTCCTGTGAAGGAGGTGGTAGCGTAGCAAACGAGGCAACCGGACTATAATGCTTTATCACTTTCACTTAGCCATAGGAGTTCGAGGGTGGGGCTACGATATAGCCCCGAGGGGCGCCGCGCTCTCCGAATTCGAGGCGCGGATGTGCCTGACCGGGAAACGGTCCTTCGTCAAAGCGGAGGAATTCTAAACATTCCGGTAGTCGATCGAGTGGTTGACCAGTCTCTCGCTGTATCATGACAGTCAGTTTTCGACTTTCTCTACTGAGGTGCTCGCCCGGCCGAACCGGGGCACAATCGCAGTAGTTCTCCTGGTGCCGCGTTAGCCGATGATACGGAACGTAAGGCAGCAAAACAGGAGCTGGGCAAACCCAACATTTGACCAAAGACATGATTCAGAGCTGATGCATATAAGTCCTAACTCGATACGCCGAACACTCCCTAAGGTATTCGGTCTTTATGATAGCGGGCAGAACAATGCCCTGAGCCCCTAGTGTCCAGGTACACGCAAGGTCCTCTGACGCGGCCGATGCCAAAACGTCAGGCTCCTCTCTGGTTATAATGAAAAACCGGGGGATGTATAGCAACAAGAGACAGTAAAAAAGGTTTACGCAGGGTCTTAATCTAAAAAGAGTCCTTGCAACGGGTCCCTACTGCACGTCTGTGCTTGTGTCTTCGTTGTGCTGTATCCTGGACGGGTGTGACACACTGTTCATCTGTAAAAGAGAGGAACTTAGTTTGAAAAGTAATCGTGCAAAAAATGAATTAAAAATTGAAATATGAATAAATCAATGAAGCTGAGCTTATACTAGCTCATACGCACAACCCCTTGCAAAGGGGTGTGCGGCTAGGGAGCCCCTAGCTTATTTTATGCCGGACTCGTCTAGCCGTGTCCGGGGTCTTGAACGACCTTTTAATGAGATGATGCCGCGTGGATCGGGCATTTTAAGTGTGAGAGACGCGTAGTGTGGTATTGCATTAAAGCGGACAAAAGCTTCTCGTCCCAATAGTGCTTGATGGCTACTTTTGAATGGGGCGACATGAAAGATTAGCTTTTCGCGTCGGAAGTTGTCGGGTGACCTGAACACAGCTTCTAGCAGTAAGGGGCCCGTGCACTTGGCGTAGGGGCCTGGCATCACTCCTTTGAAGGAAGTGCGGCTATGTCGAAGTTTAGTAAGGTCTATCCCCAACTTGCGGATTTTGTTCGGATATAGCAGGTTTAAATCGCTGCCGCCGTCCATCAGGACTTGTGTAAACTGTAGCCCGTCGATTATAGGATCCAATATCAGAGCAGTCCATCCTACGTTTCGAATGCCTCTGGAATAGTCCAGGTGGTCGAAAGTAATTGGTTTTGACATCCAATCTCGGGGTTTCGCTGGGGTGGACCGTGCGGTACCTACTTTGGGTGCCGCACTGTTGTTCCATATTATCACAAGAAGTGAGTTTACTATTTTGACTTCTTGTGGGAAAGTCTTCTTTTTTCCGGTGCTCTGCTGGTGGGGTTCGTCATCATCCTCGCTTGGCGCGTCGAGCCCCTTGTGTTCGGCGTTGAGTCATCCGGACTGTTTGAAAACCCAACAGTCTCGGTGGGTGTGGTTTGCAGGCCTTCCGGAGGTGCTGTGGATTTGACATATCCGATCCAAAATTTTGTTTAAGCTGGATAGCTCTTCACTGTTGTCCTTAAGAGGCAGTGCTTTGTTGTTCTGCCGCGAGCTTTTGAATCCGGCGTTAACCACCGTATTCTTTGGGATTTTTTCTTTATTTCGGCGTTGGTCCTTTTAGCGCCGTCATTTTCCGTTTCCATCTCTGATTTCGGATGTACTTGGGTCGCTGGTGCTGCATCTTGCTAGCCAGCTGTCCTCCCCTGCGCAAAAGCGGGTCATGAGGCTTGTTAGCGCGGCCATAGTTCTCGGCTTCTCTTGGCCGAGGTGTCTGGTGAGCCATTCGTCTCGGACATTATGTTTAAAAGCTGCTAAGGCTTCGGTGTCCGGACAGTCGACTATTTGGTTCTTTTTGGTAAGAAACCTGTTCCAGAATTTGCGCGCTGACTCTCCGGGCTGTTGAGTTATGTGACTTAAATCGTCTGCATCCGGAGGTCGGACATAAGTCCCTTGAAAATTTGCTCTAAACGCGTCCTCGAGCTCTAAACAGTATTTTCTGGGAGGCTTTTGAGCCAATGCTAAGCTGGCCCTTTGAGCTTGAGGGGTAGATATTTTATGGCATGGAGATCATCTCCTCTAGCCATGTGTATGTGCAGTATGTAATCCTCAATCCAGACTCCTGGGTCTGTTGTTCCGTCGTATGCCTCTATGTTTACGGGTTTGAATCCCGCTGGAAATTCATGATCCAGCACCTCATCGGTGATACATAGTGGGTGTCCGGCGCCCCTGTATTTTGGCGTGCCGTTATCTTCAAGCATGCGGCGTCTTGTGTTGCTTCCTGGGGCCCTCATTTTTGGCCCATAAATGGACCTGACTGGGCCATCTGTTTTGTGAGTATCTTATGCCGTCTTGTGTGCGGCGCCGCTTGTCGCTTTTGGCCTGTCATCTGGTCGTCTATCCGGCCAGGCGGCCTCTTTGCTTTCTGATTGTGGGGGCTCTATGGCCTCCTCGTCGAATTCTGGCAGCAGCTTGCGCTTTCGGTAGCTCTTTGTTTGGTGGCTATTGCCATATTTGTCCGCGGTCTTGAGTACTTTGCTCCACCTCATTCTGAGTATGTCTTCCGCTGTTTTGAGCTTCCGTTTTTCCTTTTTCAAACTTCTTGCAGTGGCGACAAGTCTTTTGTGCAGGTTCTTATGCTCCGGTGGTGTGTCCGGCTTGAGGTCGTCTGGACTGTTGTTTTCGCCGGGCATGGATTGATTATCCGATTCGTCCTGCTCGGATGATTGCTTTGGTTGCATGTTCGTCGCCCACTCGCTTGCCCTGCTCTATTGCTGGGTCATTAGGAGTGCTGTTTTTGTCGAGGCGGGACTTAGGGCGGCGTCTGCGTCGCCGTCTTGGTTGTTTGTCAGCGGAATTAACTTTTGTCGTGTCGCGTTGTTCCTCGTTATCGCTTCCTTTTTGGGGTGTCCACCATGTATACATCATGGGTTGGGGTGGTCTTCCAGTGCCCTGTAGGCGCTGGTTCTTGATCGTCTCCGGCATCGTCGTCCATACCGTCGATGTCTTCAGAGTCATAGTCTAGTATGTCGGTTAAATCATCGACAGTGGCTACAAAGTGGGTGGTGGGTGGGCTTCGAATTTCTTCGTCGTCCGCATCCCAACCGTCCTGACCGCAGTCCGGCCAGGGTTCTCCTGATAATGAGAGATAATTTAGCGAATTCAGGATGTCGCCAAAGGGTGAGTGCTGAAAGATGTCCGCGGCGGTGAACTCCATAATTGATGCCCAATGAGATTCGATTGGCAGGGGCACAGGAGGTTCGGAGTCTGGCAATGAGTCCGGCGCCTCGGAGTCACGAGCTTTATAAGGGACAAGATCAGTATTTGGCTCTATCACCGTAGAAGTTGCAGCTCCCGAGGCGGTCTCCAGCCACCAGCCCTCGATCTGCGCGGTCGGCTCCGAACTATGGGTCAGAGCGGACTTGTGTGCGGCCTCCAGGGTACTTTCCGGCAGAGCTAGATCATGCCCATCGTGACAGTGTAGCACGCTCGGCTGTGGCTCGAATCCATCGAAGATCAAGTCCCCGCTGATGTCAGCCGTTAAGTATAGGCTTCCAAACCTGACCTGATGGCCAGGGGCGTAGCTTTCGATCTGCTCTAGATGGCCAAGTGAATTGGCCTGCAGCGCAAAGCCACCGAACACGAAGATCTGTCCGAGGAGAAAAGTCTCACCCTGGACGGCGTCGTTGTTGATTGAAGAAGCCATCAAGCCTATCGATGACGACACAGAGGAACTCTCAATGAAAGCACCAATGTCGGTGTCAAAACCGGCGGATCTCGAGTAGGGGGTCCCGGACTGTGCGTCTAGGCGGATGGTAACATGAGACAAGGGACACGGTGTTTTTACCCAGGTTCGGGCCCTCTCGATGGAGGTAAAACCCTACTCCTGCTTGATTGATATTGATGATATGGGTAGTACAAGAGTGGATCTACCACGAGATCAAGGAGGCTAAACCCTAGAAGCTAGCCTATGGTATGATTGTTGTAATGGTTGTCTGTCCTATGGACTAAAACCCTCCGGTTTATATAGACACCGGAGAGGGCTAGGGTTACACAGAGTCGGTTACAATGGTAGGAGATCTACATATCCGTATCGCCAAGCTTGCCTTCCACGCCAAGGAAAGTCCCATCCGGACACGGGACGAAGTCTTCAATCTTGTATCTTCATAGTCTTGGAGTCCGGCCGATGATGATAGTCCGGCTATCCGGACACCCCCTAGTCCAGGACTCCCTCAATAACTTTGAGGTGGTTTCGTACCCTACCATAATCTCTACGTTTGTTCTCCCTTATTAGTGGCTTCGGAGTGACTCTTTGTTGCATGTTGAGGGCTTGTTATATTATCTATCTATGTTATTATTGTTGAGAGAACTTGCACTAGTGAAAGTATGAACCCTAGGCCTTGTTTCAACGCATTGCAATACCGTTTACACTCACTTTTATCATTAGTTACCTTGCTGCTTTTATATTTTCAGATTACAAAAACCTATATCTACTATCTATTTTGCACTTGTATCACCATCTCTTCGCCGAACTAGTGCACCTATACAATTTATCATTGTATTGGGTGTGTTGGGGACACAAGAGACTCTTTATTATTTGGTTTCATGGTTGCTTGAGAGAGACCATCTTCATCCTACGCCACCCATGGATTGATAAACCTTAGGTCATCCACTTGAGGGAAATTTGCTACTGTCCTACAAACCTGTGCACTTGCAGGCCCAACAACGTCTACAAGAAGAAGGTTGTGTAGTAGACATCAAGCTCTTTTCTGGCGTTGTTGTCGGGGAGGTGAGTGCTTGAAGGTATATCTTTAGATCTTGCAATCAAATCTTTTTGTTTCTTGTTTTAGCACTAGTCTAGTTTATAAAAGAAAATTACAAAAAAATGGAGTTAAGTTTGTCTCATACGCTTCACCTTTTTAATATCTTTTGTGAGTATGATGGAAAGGATAATTGTGCTCAACTTCTAGAAGAAGAAATCTCTAAATTGTTTGGCACTAAATCTTTGAATGATGAGCATGATTGCAATGTTGCTAGTACGAATTCTTTGAATATCCATGATGCTAATGATGATTGCACTAGTTATGATGAAAATATCTCTTATGAGCAGGTCAACTTTTGTGGAGTGCATGTTTGCATGAACACACCAAATAGAGAAGATATTTATTGCAAGAGGCATAAGTACTTAGAAACCAAATTTTTGCAAGAAGAGCTAGATGAATGTGCTGAAAGATTCAATATTTTTTGCGCCCCTTGTGAACTTTGCAATGAACATGGTAATTTAAAGCTCCAATGCTATTTGTTTCATGATCAAGTTGTTTCCAAATATTGTGATAATTTGATTACCCTTGAGCACCATAAAGAGATTAGCCTTCTTTTGGGTTATGAAGAAATGAAACGTATAACTAAGGATATTCCTAAATTTGCCCTTGATAAAGTTCTTGATTTTGATCTAGAGAAGATTTATATGTATTGTGCGGTGAATTGCATTGAAAATCCTTATATTGCTAATTACATAAAGAAAATAAAACAAATAGAGGATGAAGAGAATACTAACAAAAGGGAAGAGACTTCCCAATATCCTCCTATTATTTCTTATGATGAATCAGGTAACGAAGGGGAGCTTTCTATTCAACCAATCTCATCAATAAGGAGCTCAAAGAGGAAGGTTTAACCTACACATAATGTGAAGAAGAAAAATAAAATAAGGAGCAACAAAGGTAAAAGGGTATCCCTCCCAAATGATGTTGCTCCTTCTACTACTTGTGATGATGATAATTGCTATACTATTGGTGCTATCAATATTTTTAATGATGAGAGTGATTATGCTTATGATATGAAAGGGCCCAAGCTTGGGGAAGCTATGTTTGATGAGGATGAAATATTTGAGAATACATTTGCTGGAATTAATGTTTGTCCCAAGCTTGGGGATGCTATGTTTAATGAAGATGATATTTTTAGCACCCCAAGTTTTGATATGCAAAGTTGTTATGATGATAGCTTGCCTCCTATCTATGATGATTATATTGATGAAAGTGGGTTCGGAAGAGTGTCAACTTTAGGAATTAGTGATCCCACTATTTTGGAGGATGTTGAATCTTATTGTGGTGAATATGAAAGTGGATTTGGAAGAGTGTCAACTTCATTTAGTAATGATTCCACTATTTCGGAAGAGGTCCCAATTGATTATAAGAACAAAGTTTCTATCTATGATGAATATTGTGATGACTTGTATGCTATTAAGAATAATGATAACCATGAAACTTGTCATCATGATTTTAGTTTTCAATTGGATCATGCCTCACATGATAGTTACTTTGTTGAGTATTTTCCCACTACTATTCATGAGAAGAATTTTGCTTATGTGGAGAGTGATAAATTTTCTATGCTTTAGAACCATGAAAAGAATGCTTTAGGTGCTGGTTATATTGTTTAATTCATTCATGATGCTACTGAAAATTATTATGAGAGAGGAACATATGCTTGTAGGAATTGCAATAATGTCAAGTTTCCTCCCTATGTGCTTAAATTCTTGAAGCTATGCTTGTGTTACCTTCCTATGCTAGTTGATTATTGTTCCAATAAGTTGTTTTCTCACAAAATCCCTATGCATAGGAAGTGGGTTAGACTTAAATGTGCTAGTCATATGCTTCATGATGCTCCCGCTATGTTTCAATTCTTATCCTTTATGTGAGCATCATTGCCGTCATCATGCCTAGCTAGAAAGGCATTAAAGAAAAGCGCTTGTTGGGAGACAACCCAATATTTATCCTTACTTTTTTTGTGTGTCCACATGATTATGCTACTGTCGTAATCATATTTTATAGATTTTGTTTCAATAAAGTGCCAAGTAAGACCTTTAGGATAGCTTACGGTGATAGTTGTGTTGATCCTGCTAAAAATCAGAAACTTTTGCACCCAGTGCATTAGTTTTGTTAATTCACAGAAACGTGATTCTGATCTGATTATTTTTTCCCTGGATTGGTACACAAATTTCTCAGGCCGTCCTAATTTGGTAGAATTTTTGGAGTTCCAGAACTATACGTTTGATACAGATTACTACAGACTGTTCTGTTTTGACAGATTCTGTTTTCTATGTGTTGTTTGCTTATTTTGATGAATCTATGAGTAGTATCGGAGGGTATGAGCCATATATAAGTTGGATTCACTGGTGGAAAAAGGGCCTTTGGTCGCGGTTCGCAACTGCCATTAGTCGCGGTTGCGCAACCGCGACCGAACGGGCGCGACTAAAGGCCCCACCCTTTAGTCGCGGTTGCTTAAGAACCGCGACTAAAGGCCCGTCCACGTGGGCGCCAGGTGGCCGTCGGGGCGGAGGACCTTTAGTCGCGGTTCTTCTGGTCAACCGCGACTAAAGGCCGCCGCAGGTTTAGGGTTTCAGCCCCCCCCCCCTTAAACCTGTTTTCTGTTTAATATGTATTGTTTTATTTCTTTTGTGCTTTATTTTAATTTTGAAGGAGTTTCACATATTCTACGGTACTACATACATGAATGCATATGAATGTACAATTTCAAACAAATTTGAAATTAGAACCAAAAAGAATTCAAGAGGAATATACAATATATATTCAATATCATCGGATGACCATATACAATTTTGAACAAGTTTCCATACATAATTTAATGCATATAAAGTTCCTCTTGAAGGACTTCCCTCCTGAACCATCCAGCTAGTTCCTCTTGAAGTGGTCGGAAGCGAGCTTCTGGACTAAGCATCATCCGGAGGTTATTCCTCTGAGCATTGGTATCACTCGGAACCCGCTCAGAGGTGTATCTCCGGATCATCTCACAGACATAGTATGCACATAGATTGGTCCCCGCTGGCTGAATATCCTCACCATTCTTAGCCTTTGCCCTTTTGAATTCTAGCTCTTTTTTGAATTCACCGACCTTTGTATCTACGAACCGTCTCCAAACCCTACGAGGCAAAGAAAATTAAATGAACAAGAGAGTTATTAGTTACTTGATATTAGGAAATGAACAAAATAGGCCGATCGATATAGAGCGCAAATGAATGAAAATAATTACTTCTGCAGCATTCTTCTCATGTCGACCCAAAGCTTTGGATCCTTATTCAGAGAGTCGTGGACGAGACATTCTGAGGTGTCAACTTTAATTACTAGCAGAATCCAGTGGAACCTGCGGACACGATACATGCACAGTACGTCATGCATAACTCATCGATTAGCCGGCCACATACCATGCATGGAGTAAACAAAAGAGAATGTGCTCAAGACAGAAACACTCACCCAAAATGGTAAGGAAATAGAATATCACTTTTGAGTTCCTGCTTTGTAAGAAACTGCCACAGGTCTGCCTCCATGTCGGCGGGGTGATGCTCCAACACATATCCATTAACGATGTGTGGGTCAATGAACCCAACATTATGGATGTTCCTTACTCTGCATTCCTTAATCTTCATTCTGCATGTATAATAGTGGACACAACAATATAGTTAGGACATATATATAGTGCAGGCAATATGAACGAGATGGGGTAGAAATAAATCACTTACAGAACGTAGCAACTGATGATGGATTTGTCGAGCTCGCGCAGATTGAAAAGCTGGAACAATTCACTCAGATGAATTTGTACATAGTAATGTTTGAAGTGATGCTCATATCTAACTTCCGCATAAATATATTCTTTGGCGTTTTTATTTTTTATGTAACCCTTGTACCATTTCAGCAGACCTTTCATTTGTGGAGGTAGATCCTGTTCCTGCGCAGGCTTGACGAGAGGCCCATTCTTCACATATGTAATTACTACCTCCTTCACTGGCGCCTCATCAAGGCCTAACAGTTCACGAAGAGTAATACCTAAGTTGGCCGCTTGTTCTCTGGCACTCGTTACAGTCAATCCATGTGCTGCCGCAGCTGCTATGATATCGTGGTCATCTGGACCGGCGGCTTTCACTATAAGCGGGGCAATCGATTGTTTACTTTGTTCCCCGAGCTGGGCAACTCGTTTCCCGCTTTTCTTACTTTCTAATTCCGTTTTCTCGGCCTCCTCCAAGGCTTTGTTCTCCTGGTTCTCCGCCCGCTCTTTCTTCTCCTTCAACATGAGTGCCTGCCTACGAAGATCACGTGCATAGTCTTCAGGCAGATTCTTCGCGGCTTGGGACGGTGTGCTCAAAAATGACTTAGCCCACTTCTTTTGCTCATCAGAAAATACTGGCTTGGGCTCGGGCTCTCTTTTCTTCTTGCAGTCCGCCTTCCATTTCTCATGATCAGCAGCCGCGGCCGCGGCAGTTTCCTCGGCACTACGTTCCCAAGGCCTTGTGGGGAGAGGCTTCAATGATGGCTCCGGTACCTTTGTGGTCTTAGGTACATAAGGGTCCGGGTTAATAATCCAGGACTGCTTCTGCTTCTTTGCCGGAGGTGGATTGGGGGGCGGCGTCTGATCACCCGCCGGACGAGGACTGGGGGGCGGCGTCTGATCACCCGCCGGATGTTGTGGACTGGGGGGCGTCGGCTGACGTGACGGAGGTGTAGGTGAACCGCCACCACCGTAGGGGGGTGGACTTGTTGTCCTTGGCGCCTCGCCTGGAAACTTGATAAACTTCTTTTGCCATAGAATGAAATGGCGCTTGACATCTCCAAGTCTTTTCTCCCCTTCAGGTGTAGCAATGTCAATCTCCAGGTCCTCAAACCCTTGGACTATGTCCTCCACCGTGACACGAGCATAGCCATCTTGAATGGGGGTGTTGTGGTGGAGTGCTCCAGGTAAACATGGTAAAGCACTGCCGATGGCTACCTTCATGGACATGTTCCCGATAGGATAATACAGATGACATTCTTTCATCTCCTTTATATCGTCCATGGGGTAGTGAGGAGGCTCCGGTGCAGTAATTTCGACCACCAGAGGCTCCGGTGCAGTAATTTCGACCACCATAGGCTCAGGTGCAGTAATTTCGATCGTCGGTGCATCTGCACCAGCCGGTGGGGCCTCCGTGGAAGCCACACTGCTTCTCCGCTGCTGGCTTCTGAGATCCGCTGGATGATCTTCATGCTGCGCCCGAGCTGCATCTCGTTCGGCTACTAGTACACTCACGGTTTTCTTCATCACATCCATTTCCGATGCCAACCGCACCACAACATCTGCTTCTCGATCCATCTTTCTCTTCCGGCTTCTGTAACCGTACGGGTCATCGTTCTGGGGGAACCCTATTTTCCACGGAATGTGCCCCATGCCTCGTACACGTCCTCCGTGTTCAGGATTCCCGAGGGCTTTTGTCAGCGCGTCGTTCTCTCTGTTGAACTTGATCTTCCCCTCTTGAGCATCCCTCATTGCGTCAATAAGGGCTTGGGTGGGTTTAATTATTTTGCCCCGGTAAACACAGTCCCCTGTCTCCGGGTTCAGCGTTCCCCCATGCCCGTACCACCAGCTTTTGGCCCTTGGGTCCCATCCCTCCGTACCTGGACGGATTCCCCGCGCCCTCAGCTCGTTCTCCATCTTCTCCCACCTAGGCTCCCAAAGGCGATACCCTCCTGGCCCCATAATATGATTGTACTCCTTCTTAGCCGCATTTTCCTTATTTTTTTCGATATTTGAATGAACTGCTCCGATTTCTTTTGCTTCACAAATTCTGGCCAATCATGTTTCAGTTTCTCATATTATCCTTTGAAATCCGGAGTCTTGTTCTGCTTGACAAAGTCATGGGCTAGATTTTGCTTGAATTTCCGGAATGCGTCGGCCATCTTATGAAGAGCGAACTGTTTGACTAGCCTCCTCCTCTCCTTGTTTTCCTCAATCTTGTTACCCTCCTCATCGAATTTGTTGTATTCCGGAGGTAGAACGAAATGTTCCATAAGCTTTTTGAAGAAATCTTTTTTTGTTCTCTTATCAACGAAAGTGAAACCAGCGCTTCGTTCCTTCTTTGGCTTATTCCACTCCTGGACGGTGATCGAGACGTTGTCTCTAACAATGGCTCCGCATTGGTTGACAAACTTGGTGGCGTTCTTGCGGGGCTCCAGCGGCCTGCCGGTTGCACTGTCGACAACCTCGATGGTGCATGTTTCTCCTTGTTTCATCGTCTTGGTTGCGCCACGCTTTGACGACGTACTCGATTGTTTCGCGATCCGGCCGAGGGCTAAAATAAGAAAGAGAGTCGCGCGCGTTAGTCCACACATATTTATTCAAATCAGTTAGTTTGTATCACCAGAGGCTCAATGTATATATATATACCTCGGCGCCGGAGGTGGTTGCTACTTCCATTTGAAGATCGTCGTTTATCGACGTTTGTTCGGCATCATCTTGCTGACGGCGCCCTTCATCTTCACCGTCAAGGTTCAGATAAGAAGAGATATCATCTTCTTCTTGTCCGGTCGGCACATATAGAATATTGCCGTTTATGATGCCGAACATATGTGCTTCACCGTCCGGATCATAGTTGTCCATAATCGGGTCAGCTCTATCGTCCGCCATTATGTCAGTCCTGAAAACATGTAGTAAAAACAAATTAATTAAGTGAAGAAGGGGGGCGGTGGCGGTGGCGGTGGCGAAAGGGCGGTGGCAAAAGGAGGGGGCGAGGAAGGGGTGGGAGAGGGTGTCGCGGTAGAGCGCGAGACGGGGCGGCAGACGACGGCGTCACGGAGAGGGGAGGCGAGGACAACACATTTATAACCCTCGCCGTCCCCTCTCGATCCCTAAAAAAACACCGCGCGCATCGCCGCCCCCCTCGCCGCCCCTCTCCGTATATACGTTTTTTTGTTAATTATCAAATTTTACGGGTTTTTTTGTTAATTATCAAGTTTTAAGTTATTTACCGTTTTTGTTAAACTAAGTTATTTACTGTTCTTGTTAATTATCAAATTTTACCGTTTTTTTTGTTAATTAACTA